>NC_052952.1:11215102-11515102 GCF_013358895.1 Oreochromis aureus
GGGAAAAGGCAAGAGAGACAGTAGAAGAAAGATGGAGGGAGGGAGATGGATGTTTATATTAACAATGACATTCTGTCTACTTCTTGATTGATGTTCTTTAAACCACAATCAGTTACTGAGTGGGTGGAGTGTCTACATATATGCACACACATTTTGTTTATGGGTCTCTGTGAATTAGTAAACAAGAAAGCATTCAGGCAGTAATGTGAATAAAGCTAGCAAAAATCAGACAGGTGTTGATATTCTGACGGTAACAAAGCCAGCCCACTGATTTAAAAATCTGTCCTCGTTCTAACTATGATTTATAGGTTTTCCAGCAGGATCGTTCAACCTATGGAAATGTGGATTTACACTTAAAAAATTGGCCCTTTTTTAAAATTAGCAAACAAAGTGTTCCACTTCATTACAAATATGGGACAGCATTTTATTGGTGTGATGCTTCTAGAAACTGAAAACAATGGCTCATTAACTTGGAGGCTTTTTCATTAAAACAAAAAAAAGTCAGATGACTGAGTAAAAAGAACATCTGAACAGCAAAGAATACCAAATGATCATCTCATTGTTCCATCAGATACTGAAGTCCTCTCACCTACCTTGTAACCAAGGGCCAGAACAAAGCATTTACTATTCTGCACCACAAAAGTATAAGCACAGTGTAACATTAGCTTTAGTTGCAGTCACTCAATCTTCATACTCTTTACTGAAAACAATCACTGACTACAGGTGCAGGAAGCTTGTAGAAATGTGAATTTAAGAAACGTAATGAATTACTGTTATAGGTTCTCTTTACCTGCCATGGTGATGTATTTTAATGTACAGTTCAACCTTTTAGAAATGTGTTAAAGAGTGTGTGTGTGTGTGTGGGTGTGCATTTGTTATTGTTTGGGTCTGATTGTTTGCTTGTAGATGTGATGGATGGCCTCCTATTAGAGAGGTGACAGGCTCAGAGATGAGAGGACAGGCCAGGCCAGCACAACATGATAAACTGGACCACCTTTAAACTACCAGCCATTCATCAGGACAACAGCATACAATGAACAGGGTTCAACAGACAACCTATAATAGGAAAACACAGACGAGACTACGCTGCACTGCATCATCATCACATCACACATTCACTCAACAGCTGTTTTATTAGAGGTAATGCAATAAATACCACAGTATGCGCTGATTAACCTCGGCTCTACTCTAGTTTTAGATACTTCATGTCAGCTGCACAGCTTTGTAAAGCTAACAAAAATTCAAAATGAAACCTCGTTGCACATAAAGAGATGATAAATACAACGAAGTAGATAGCTACAGTCAGGGGATTATAATTAACAGCACTGACAAATTATCTGATATCATAATGCATTAGTACTTGCCTAGAGAGAAAAATTACACTTTTTTCTAATAACTACCTAAAAAAAAAAAGACTTATATTCATTTATTTACAGTGGAGAGTAAGACCAGTAAAACAAGCTGTTACAGGCAATTACAGCCTTTTAGCCTGAGAAAATGACCACTTTTGTGTTAACAGTTAATGAATCCACTTTACTTTGGAACAGAGAGATGTTGGTGTCCAATTATCTACTGCAATTTGATATAATGGATTTAGACTCATAGACTGAGTCTATGAGTCCATATTAAAAGAAAAAAAAACAGGCAGAAAACATGAGTTGTTTAAATATAAAATCTTATAGAAATAAAAACTATAAGTGTTAAACTATGACAAATACTACCTCTTTACTTGGTTGATAGGTATGCGTGAAAATACCACATCAACACATGTGGCATACAGGCATGCTGAAAGGATGGCTGTAAGGAAATTGAAAATCCATGGGCAAACACATATGTAACCACACAGCATGAGGTTCTCCGGCTAAAGGTCATAGTAAATGTAGTTGTTTGAAGGTGTGTCTGGACTGTGATAATGGAGAGAGAGACAGCAGGCTGCCTTCCCAACGTTAATGTCCCCAATTTACCATCTAATTACTGCTCGGCTGGCTTCATAGCCACACTTATCTAACCAAGACCCAGGCAATTTAATTTCTGATTGTATAACCGCAGTGATGGAGGGAAAGTTGTGGAGAAAGGGCACAGAGAAAAAGAAAAATGTGGACTAATGTTAATAAATTAGAGATGGTGAGAGAATGAGAGCGAGGGAGGCAGAGAAAAAAAATGTAAAATGTTGTTAATAATGTCAAAGGAAAAGAGTGCGCGCGAAAACAGATGTAGAGGAAAGAGTCCTGACACCAATTTGAAAAGTTCACGTCACTCTACTTGTGTCTAGGAAAAAGGGGGATGAGGAGAGGTGGTGGAAGAGAAGGATGGAGACGAAATGGGGTAATATTACTGATAAGAGAAGTAGGGGCATACTCGGCTGTGAGGACGAACTTTAAACTCTAGGAGTAGAAGAGGATGGGATGGATAGAGATGGAAGGAGACTGGCATAACAGTGATTAGAGATTTGCTGAACTATTATTGCTGGAGAAGATAAAATGTGGAAAGAAGCTGGGACGGAAATGAGGGAACCACAAAACAGAGGCTTAATCATTGTTCCAAATTAATACTTAGTGATTAAAGATGAAGGATTAAACGTAAATCTCTGGATCAGCTGCAGCATTTGACCAGGTACATGTCCATGTCCAATTTGTGTTCCACCAATATGAATGACTGCATTTCAAGAGCTAAAATAGAGTGCCTTACACAGAGTCAACTAAATCTAAAAATATTGAGAGTATTGTTGAAGTAACAACTACAGTTTACAACATAGTGTTCCTGAGCTGAAATGTGTATCTCATAGTGTAAACTGCACACAGTTTTACAGTTTTCTCCTGCTCTTTCCTCCAGTTATCTTCTGAGCCAGGTGACACACATCTAATTATACTTTCTAACGAATTAACACTTCTCCTTTATTCTCAATCCTTCTGGCCTCATCAACATTTTCTTTTCTCCCAAGTTTCTCCTTCCTAGTTCCTCCTCCTATCCTTTTTCTGGCACCTTTATCCACTTCCCTTCCTCAATCTTTCTGCCTCCTCTCTTTTCACCCACACTTTCTATCCCTGCCAACAGCTGAGAAGAGAAGACAGATGACCAGAGAATCAAGACTTACTGACAGCTGCTGTCAAAGCACATCTATCAAACACACATACATCATCGTGCACACACATGTGTACACACACACACACACACACACACACACACACGCACACACAAGTGAGTCATCTCATGGCTAGACAAGGAATCAGCAAATTTCCTGTGCAACAGTAACACATCATTACCACTTTTTATTTGGGTGTCAGATGACTGCTTTTTTAAGAGATGTTTTTTAAATTCCTGCATAGTGAATTACTTCCACATTATGCAGTAGTGAATCTCACTTCAACACCAGCAATAATTTTGTCTTAGTGTCGTATATTTAAAGAGCATGCGGCGCATTTTTAAGCAAAGCTTCTCTGGACTAGCTAGTGTGCCAAGGTATATCAGCACAACATGTCAAGTCTTTACACATCTCAGCTGATACAGCACCTTATGCCTGCCACTAAACTGATTACTAATGTAGAAAACACCGCCTTTAAGGGTGCTCAAAGGGTCTCATTGAATACAGATCACCAGCAGTGCTGGAGCTGTGAAGGTTTTGTTGCTATTAGCTCTGAATGTGCATCACCTACAACAAGCAAATAACCATTTGTGTATATCTGTGTACTGGAGTTGGCAAATAAATTACTGCTTATAATAAGGAGGAGTGTGCTTGTGTGTGTTTAAGACTGTGTGTGCGTGTGTGTGTGAATGATTCACAGTGCTGAATTGGGAATGAATGGCCTTGGCATTAAAACATTACAGAGTGCCTAAAATGCGCCTGTGTATATTTGTATCTGAACCTGCTAGGACTGCGAAATACTTGTGTGCTACCTATTCTGCATTTTGGAAAAAAATAGAGAAGCAGAAAAATGGATTTAAATGGATGGTAGGAGTATTTTGTAATACTTTCTTTAATATATTACCAGTAAACAACATTAAGCTAATAAAGATTACTAGTAAAGTTAATATAGCAATGTCACAATGCTTCAACAGTCTTTGATGTCTGTGATTAATTGTGTGTGTGGCTAATGTGTTCACATTACCTGCAGGCCTGACCGTTGTGTTCAGTCATTGATACCAACAGTTTGAGTGCATGGAGGGGTATAGGCTCTGGTGCTCGTAGAAGAGTCTCGTACCTAGACATAAACATGTCTGAGTACAACATTTGGCTTTCGAAGTCTTAATAATTAATGCACTGTTCTGATCATTAGTAAGAGAGAGTAAACTAGAACAGATCTGGAGAGAGGGGTGAAGAAGAGGGGGAGGGGAGAACTAGACTTATAATAGGAGAAGGAGAGAAAAGAACGTAGAGAGAAGCAGCTAGGGGAGAAACTGGGAGGAAGAAAGGAGTAACTGTGAGGAGGAAAGATATTGGTAGAAATAAAAGTGAACGAGGGGTAACCTGTGAGGCTATCATACAAGCATCTTTTTTGTACTGTGTAGCTATTTTTTGACTTGTGTAAAATGCATTGAACAATCTGTAATTGTAGAAGCATTTTACAAACTACAACATATTATAAAGAGGTTTGATATCAACAAATCCACAACATATCATTTAAATTTGATATACATCTTCAAAAAAATCCCATTACAACAATTTTCCAATGTTGGACTTCTATACTACAGTCTCACAGACTTTTTAAAGATCAACTCTGAAATCATTTGTTGCAACTGAACTGTCTTTAACCTGGCAGCATCACTAATGAAGCTCTTTTGGTTATAATATTATGTTTGTGTAAATTACCTGTGTCAGGTAAGGAATAGGTCAGACTTATAGTCTTGGTTGTAAAACAGTCAAGGAAAATTTTGCTTTAATGTGAACCTAACTCTCTAGCACAAAAGAGTGGGTAGAAATTACTTTAGTATTGTATATTACATATTATTATATCTATCATTTAAACTGACAGTCTGTCATTATTTTGGTTAAGCTGTAGTGATTTTAAAAATGTCATTCAAGGGGAAAGTAAAATGTATCTGTTCCTATAGAGACAGCAAATACAGGAGGAATCTAGAAACACTGAAGCTGCACTTAGAATAAACCAGACCAACCTTGAAAGGAGAGATTCAGTGATACACGAGAGTCCATCCCCTCTTTCCTCTGCCGCCTTTCCTTCCTTCTCACTTCTCTCTTTATTTTCCTCTGTCCTTTCCTCTTTTAACTCAGTATCAACACCATCTTGGACCAGCAGGATTAGACTGAGTTCAGACAACACCCTCAAAACAAACACAGACCACTCCACTGCACCACACACAAAGACAGGAAGAGAGAGTATTATTAGGAGCAAGTGTTTAGAATACTGTGTGTGAGTACCATGTTTACATATCTTTGTGGGGACCAAAAATTGCAAGTTTACTATACTTGTGGAGACCAACAGCCCTTATGGGGACAAAATCCAAGTCTCCACAAGTTTGAAGGCATTTTTGAGACTCAAAATGTGGTTTTAGTGTCAAGGTTAAAATTATGTTATGGTTAGGTGTAGGCTAAGGGTTAGGGTTAGGCATTCATTTTTGATGGTTAGGGTAAGCAGCTAGGGAAAGTATTATGTCAATTAGATTAGATTAGTGTGTGTTGGGGGTTGGGGTAGTTAGTCTTAGTTGGACAAGTATATTTCACATGATTTACTTCCATAAATGAAAGGGGACAATGGGTTCTGGGGTGACAATAATATGCATAAACACAAACATAAAAACACATAAACATAAACATTCTGAATGAACTTGCTGAATGGCATTTGAAACTTTAGGATGTCACAAAACTTTAGATTAAGGATTAAAGAATGAGCATAGTCTAAGGAAAAATCTAACACCTAAATCTCTGATTCTACAGGCCTCAGTTTTGCAGCAATAGGACTTGGGCTGCAATCATTGGGTGGACCGCGAACTCCTCTGTATACTAAAGTATTTTATCATACGAAAGTATTAAGTCAAATGGAAGGCCATGTGTCTGACAGATAAGGTTTGGCTGAAATTAGATCATGCAGTACCACCATAATAATGGCTAACAAAAATCCTTTTACCCTGACAGCTGGCTCTTTTGCATACTGACCCATAAAGTCAACACTGTAATGACTCATTCAGGTTCCAAAACCAAAAAGAAGCTGTTATTATTGTATTGGTGATATGGTAATTAATAAATGCAGATACCTATATATTTTTTTAAGATTACTTTTTGGCATTTCGCCCAGTTGTGGTACAAACATAAGCAATGCTGTATTGCAGTTTCATCTACCTGTATCGCAATATCAGTGTGGAGCTGGCAGTATGCTAGTTTGTTAAATGCTGCAATATTTACAGATTGTTTAGGTAAGTAGTGAACTTTTTACTTGCGATACAATCATGATCAAATGATCTATCTATCTACATTCTCTCTCTTTTACTTTAAAGAAAAACCGAGTAACAAAATGAGCCATGTCTTTGGAGAATTACTAGAACCCTAACAAACAGGAAACAAGAAGAAAATCACTGCCTGTGACAGGCACTAAAGGTCCCCAGCCATCAGGCTTCTGAACCCGCTCTGCCTCTTTCCCCATTTGCCATTTCTTCCTCTCTCACTCTGACATTAACAATTCTTCCCCCATCTTCTCTCCCTCACACTCTCTTTCCTCTAGTCAAAAAACTGACCCCACCATTCATACCATTTTTGCTGAAAGCCATTGTTGTCAGAGGAGGCAGGATGGCATCCACGACCTTCAAGAGACATTAACAAACAAACAAAAAATGTTATACATCAGATACTGTATTTGATCCTGGTCACCAAAGAAGCAAATTGGTTTTAGTATTAAAACTGTAACAAGCTAGAAAAATCTGTTATAATCTAGTGTTTCACAAGGTCAGCTACAAATGATGTCATGGATGTGAAACAACTCAGGTTAAAACACTGAAGTGAAATAAAAATCCACTCCTGTGCTGAAGGCTTTTAAGAACAAGGTGTAAATATTAGTTCAGTAATGTCCCATATATTCTAATTTAAGGCAAATGAGGGTATTTATAAACATAATCATGGTCTTCCTCTAAACAGCTATAGAGTTAATATTCTGTACAACATCTCTAAAAGCAGAGTCTATATTTTTAGATAAAACTGAACAGGAGACGCTGCACTATATTAATTCTGCGAGCATCAACCACAGACCACTGTCACAGAGGATCAAATTACTATGGAAATGCACTGCTGAATGGTTTCTTTGATCAAACAAACAAACACACAGACACGCACGCGTAGTTTCACAACTGTCAAAGCTCTTATTTAGGTATGAATCTGTATTGCATGAATTTGCATGATTACTAATATTACCATAGAAACACCACTAATGCTGAGTGAGGATGTGTGAGGTCATTACATTGAAAGCCAGAAGAAAAAAAACTACAAAGGATGTTGTCCACCACTTAATGGTTGGTGTATTACTATCACAGCCATCAAAAGACTGCATGGAGCCGTGTGTGTGTGTTGAGACGTGCAGATCTGGGTGCGTTCTCTCTGAACTCTGTAACTATGGGCAGTGCGTCCGTCGTATTTATGAAAGCCTTTCTTCTTCACATTTGTCCGTTTTCCTGTCTTTCTCCTAGCTGCTTTTATAGCAGTACAGAAAAGAAATCTCATCACTCCAACAGTAACTAAAGATTAATTTGTTGTATAATATAAATATCCAAAGTAATTAAAGTGTCTAATTTGCATTTGAACATGACTAAAAAAATCAGTGTTGAGTTAACTTTTTTAAGAACTTACCTTATTATAAAACAACAGCTGGTTTCAACAACAATCGTACCTGATCGTTACTAACTGCTGTGTACTGTACTGCTGTGTGTTGTGTGGCTATTTACAGTGTATTTAAAAGTTATGTTGCAGTCTTTTAGTGAAAACTATTTTTCTATTAATTTTTAAATATACTAACAAACCCAAAAAGTAATGAAGTGATCTTTCAAATGCACATTCAAGGCAAAACATCATTCCCATTGACAAAGTATTTTCAAACAGTATTCAGTTATGGTATTAGAGTTTTTTAAAGGTCTGCACAGCAATTTAAAATGCCATTTTCCACATCACATAAAATCTGTTTTAACAAAAGCGCAGTTGTGGAGGCAAAACTAACTGCAAACTTTACTCTTTATTCAAACTGTGACAAGAATTCAGAAACGTAAACTAAGTCAAACATGAGCGTGTGTCCTTGTCCAGAGGACAATTAAAGCTAATCTGAGTTGGCTGTGGGTAATTAAAGTGTCTTCCTGTGTTATTGACTATCAGTATCCACAACCTTGCTTTTTGCTCCTTTCCCCTGTTCCTCAAGTCTATTCTTTTCTCTCTCCCTCCATCCTGTCAGCTTCCTGCTGCTCTCCACTTCCATACGTCAATAGTCATTAAACACAATCTCATTGTCCCATCCCATCCACATCTCTCTCTCTCTCTCTCTCACACACACACACACACACACACACAGATCTGATGAAGGTCTGTCGGTTCAATAGTTGATTAGTGTCTCTCCTAATAGTCCACATGCTAACCCTCTGTCCTCTGATCACTAATAGACAAGTTTAGTAGACTGGAAGACACACAGTAAACACAATACCACAGGCCAATTCATATTATTGACAAAGTCTGCAGAAATTCATTCTATCCTAGCAAAGCAACTTGCATATTATGTTTTTTTCTAAATGAGAAAAGGGGAAAAATCGATGCTGAAAATCTGACAGTTGCAGAAAAATAACAGAATAACAGGATGATGACAGGTTGTCTCCAAAGTCCCGTCAGAGGAAATGCACTGACATTTGTTGAATATCACAAGATACCTGTCCTATATTGGTGTACTAAACTATCAGCAGACAGCCAGTCAGTCAGACAGGTAGCCAGTCAAAAACCTACAACAAATGCACACTCAACCATTCATTTAATGGGATATAGAGTAATGGGATATACTTACATCACTATGATGTGGACTGATTAGTGCATGGTGCTGGCTCAGTACTTCCACAATGGACAGAGATGTTCTAATTAAATCTTCACATATTGCTGTACCTAAAGAAGAATCAAACATAATAATACAAATACTCATGTTCTCAATAAAAACTGATCCGTAACTGAATACCTTTTAAGGACAGACATATATTCTGTTCGTGATTTGCTGATAACATGGCCTTTGAGCATGTTATCAGCACTTGATTCGGGTGGTTGAAGAGTGGCTGAGCCCACACCGCAGCTTGCCTTGTTGGCAGGTATTTGTAATTCAGTGTCATAACTGTCTTCAAGTGCTGTATCTGTCTCTCTCCTTACCTTCTCCATGTCATATTCTTACGATTCAATATTGACTTGTGAGATAAGCTCGAATTTATAAAAATCATTTTAACTAAGTTATTTATTTCTTTTATCTTTTCTTTAACCTGGCAAGTTAACCAAACACACTGTGCAACTTTAACAAACAATGCAGTACATGAAGCTCTGTAGAATCACAGTATCACAGACTAATCATGTGAAAAGGGAATACTACTGCAGATATGGCAGGGGTTGATATCCAGTGATAAAGTATTCATACCTGTAAAGATACTCACCCATAGCACTAGCCAGATTTGTTTCATTGGACTCTACTGAGGCAATGAAGTTCTGTCAGGAGATATTTAAAAACTTGATGTGAGTTTTGCTTTGAAACTGTCAAAAATTCAAAGTTTTCCTTATAAAAGTTAGCTGTGTGTATGTCAGAGATGTTTTAAGAATTTCAGTACTGACAGTAAGAGAGAAAGGCACCACCAGTCTGTGCAATTTGTAAAACTGAAACGACACTGCTGGCTTTAAAATAATTAAGGTTAATTTCATTTATTCTATATTTGAAAAAATATATATAATCAACATGTCTCCATGTTAGAGTGACAAAATGTGATCAACTAAAAACTTCACTTCACTTGAATATTTGAAATTACAAATATCCTAGTTCACCCTATCTGTTAGTTTTATTATTTGCCTTTAGCATGTGGAGACAGATAATGTGTCAACATATGACTGGTTACCAAACACTTACCAACAGCAATCCAATTTGAGCCAGAAACTGTCCTGTTACAATGTGAGATCTAAAGACCTGTGAGGAGACAGACACATTTTACACAGCTAAGTCAAGATAATGTGATCAGGTGACAACTGAGAGAAAATACAACAAAAATAAGTAAGGAGGGAGGTGATGATTTAGGTCTGCCTCGTTTTTATGGTTTATTTTATGTGACTATTTTGGAAAGCCTCCTCACTTTTCTTTTAGTGCCATGTACTAAATAAATGGGAACTCTGTGTTCAAAAATAAGGACTGCTGTTTGGCATTTATGAGAAAATGTATGTAAGAAACAGCTAAAGCTTTCAAAACCAAACAGTGAGAAGTAATTTTGCTCCACGTTACCTGAGATGAAACAAGGTCCAGCACTATGGACAAAGTAGGCAAAGTTTGTTTGAGTTGTTTACTCTGAGCAGTAGTTGGGTGTCTTCTCCCAATCACACCTCTGAGGGCACACAGGACATCCTCTAAAGAAAGGAGACAAGGAGTCGCAGAAACAGATGAGAAGGAATTTAAGAAGGTGGCTATGATCTACCCTCATTAAGATATACTATATATTATATACTGGCAAATTTCTGTGGAGTCTTAAACCCTACAAATACATGTGTCTATTTTTCCTAAGTATCACGTTTTTTCTTCTAGCACAAGAACAAGAAACAAATCAGGTTTCCATAGTAACCTGACAATGAACGAAGGGTTTTGTAGATTTCAGATTAAAAAAACAAAACAAAAAACTCTCAGATTTAGTAATGGAAATCAAAATGTCAAATAAACTGATTTACAAATTTCTGTACATATGGAGGTAAAAACACAAATGGCAGATGGATAATCATACAGCAGTGTGTGTATTTGTGTGTGTACCCATAATCACTGGTGTGGTGCTGCTCAGATATGCAATCAGTAAATCGAGACACTGAGACAAGTATCCTGATTGGCTGGGATTCTCTCTGAGAGGAGTGGCTTTGCGGAGGTCTCTCTCCAGGTATATCACAAGTCTAGACAGAAAGAGATATTTTCAGCCCTCTATGTAACATTGTAGATACATCTAGTGTGTTTAATGGTTGCCGGTCTTTTGTCTGCTTCATACATTGTTAACTGTTCAGCAGCATGATTAAGTGAGACAGACCCATTAACAAGAACATGATAATCAATGCAGAGCAGTAAAATTTTGATAGGGTACAAAATAAGGGGGCAAGAAGTCCATGACACACACAGTTTAAGAACATATTTATTCTCATCAGAGTCTGTGTACTGAACAGGAATCAATAATTTTCTCTTCACAAATTCTGAGCAGGGAGAGAAGGTTACCACCACTAACTCATATTCATTACTAGCACATAAACACATGCTTATGTATATCACCACACACACACACACACACACACACACACACACACACACACACACACACACACACACACACAAAATAAACACAGAAAATAAATAGAGAAATTCAGAGGGGTTCAAAGCTTTAGAGTGGCAATGGTGCAGGGAGATCGGTGGATTACAAATTCTGCATTTTTTCTCATGTTGTTCCATAAAAGATGACATTCCACAGTTTACAACTTTATAGAACAAGAAATAGTAACTGTTAACCTGTTGTCCAGTGCATTTCTTGAGAGTATTTACTTCATTTATTGTTACATGATTTTTGTTTAGTGCAAAGCATTGCAAACTTGAGCCTGGCAACAGAGAAAGACCTTCAGATTATCTATTAAGTTTAATTATTTATTCACAGTTTAATCACAAGCCTGCCTAATGATTCTAAAGAACAAGTGTTCCATGATCTTAGTAATCATCGCTGACAATCAAATATTTTAGCCTGGTTGGTACGACCAAAGTTAAGTCTCTGAAAGAACCAGGCATGTTAATGCAATTCTATTTTTATATCATTATTCTAATTTTGTTTTAACTGAATTTTTTACAGTAATGTCATTAAAAATCTATATAATATTTCATCTGTGCAGGGTTATTCTTGTTGTACAAAACTAAATCATTAATACCAGCACAGTGTCAATAGCATTTTTAAGTCTCAAATTGATCAATAATAATGTAGAACTGGGCATGGTGATGCACAGTAAAGAAGAAATAAGGGGTCATCTGCCTCCATCTCACCCTATTCCTAGCATCTTCCACTGTTGCACCAACCATCTGCACATCCTCCTTTACTACACCCATCAATTTCTCTCTGAGGTCCTTCCTCATCTCATCCTCAATTCTCTAACTTTTTCTCCAAAGTGCTCCACATGAGCTGGCCCTCTGATAAACTAATTTTGACTTTGTCCATTGTGGTCACTCCCAATAAAATTTTTTACATCTTCAACTCTGCCTCCTGTCTTTTTGCCAGTACCACCATCTCCATACCATGCATGATAGCAGGTCTCACTACCACTTTGTAACCCGTCCCTTTCACTCTTGCTGGTCTCTGATTTTCACAAATGACCACTGACAATCGTCTCCACACACTACAACGTCCCATCACTGTCTTCTTCACCTCTCTTGTGCATTGTCCTTTGGGTGGTTGAACACAGGTATTTAAACTCATCTACCTTTGCCATCTCTATTTCTTGCAATTTTACCTTTTCATCTGTCTCACTCTCATTCACACACATGTATTCTGTCTTGTTTCTACTGACTTTAATTTTTTTTTCTCCAGACCATACCTCCACCTCTCCAGGCTCTCTTCCAGCTGCTCCCTACTCTCACTACAGATTACAATGCCATCTGTAGACATCATAGTCCATGGAGACTCCTGCCTGATCTCATCTGACAATCTGTCCATCACCACTGCAAACAAGAACGGGCTCAGAGGCGATCCCTGATGCAATCATGAAGGTTTGTGACTGAAACTAAAATAAAATCAGGAACACAGCCTAGGCATATTTTCATCTTGCATCCCATGAGAGGATTTGGACCTACTGTAAAGTAGTTTCTGAGGTATTTCGGCTGGATCAAAGTAGTGGATCAACCAACTTGAAACCTTTTCTTGCAGCCATTTTCCAGATTGCTTCATAAAGAGACACAAATCTACCACCTCACTGTCAGTCGCTGTGGGAGACTCACAAAGTACACACACGCGCACACACATGCACACACACACACACACACACACACACACACACACACACACACACACACACACACACACACACACACACACACACACACACACACAACTGACCCAGCATTGTGTACATATGTGTCTCCACTGCTGAAAGCCATCACTTTCCACTCTCAATGACAATCTTGACACTTTCTCAGTAAGACCCATGCAATTTTATCTCAGACACCAAAAAAACAAAACAAAAACAGAAGCAATTTTCATGCTACTGAGGAGCTAATTAAACACAACGTGCCTGGGAAAGAATAGGACTGGGTAAAAGATGTGTCTCTGTATACGGTTGAATCATGCAGAGTGCTCAGTGGGAGAGAGACAGACAGGTCAACTCTGACAGCTCTAACTCAGCTAAGAGAGGAAGAGCAAGTGTGAGAAAAGAAATAAAGAGTGTAAGTGTGCATGTGTGTGTGGGGACACTGGAAGGGAGAGAAAGAAGACAGGCAGAGGGAAAAACCTGAAGAGAAATCAAGAGGTAAAATCCCATTTGTAAGCTGTGTTCAGAGTTGCAATTGATGTTCTGGCTCTATGTCTTTATGTCAGAGTGAATGATCAAACTGAAACAATCCTAAGTAACCATGGTTCTTCATTTACATTTTCTGTTCCTGATTATTTCCAGAGGACACAGACTATATCCTCAAGTATATAGATGTTTATACTTGAGTTGCTACTGTGTTAAGGCAATTAATATAGCAGAATCCAAAGTGCTGGAACATTTAGGCCTAAAAGCCAATAAAAAATGGAATGCATTGAAAGACATGCTACTGCCAATTTAAAAATGGAAAACAACATATTTAACCAGATATACTGTTTTAGAAGGAAATGCTGCTTTATTTTCCACCCTGAGGGAAATTTTATATTTTGCTTTCCAGGATTTCCTCACACTACACCAGATCCAATTCCAAAACTTTTATTCCTCACATCCAACTCATCATTTTTTGCTCAAACTATGTCAATTATAGCCAAAGTTTTGATCAAAAACCAAATCATTGAGGTATATATGAGTGTAGTATAACACACTATTTTCAGCTTTATTTGTGTAACAGGGTAAAATAACAAAACTACATTAAATATTTAATAATATGCTTGTTTTTTCTACATTTATTACTCACAAAATATGGTCCGACCTTCAGTCAAGTCAAAACCACAGACAAACACAAATTTCAAATGCTTGAATAAATTGATGAAATAGGATGCAAAGAGGTACTCTTCCATATAAATAGGCATACATATGATTACCTTGCAAAGTCTACTCTTTTCAATAACAAATGGTTGGTGTGGGCAATTTTTACATGACCTCAGAAGAACTATACAGATGTACAAAGCTGAAAAAGGCTGCAAAAGCACTACTAAAAATCTGAGTGTTCCTGAGTCTACAATAAGACAAACAAGCTGCATGTGGTTTTCATTATTAGATCAGAGGAAGAAGCACACTGCAGAGAAAAACTACAGCTGTGAAGCATGATGGAGGGAGCATTGTTGATTGGCCTGGATACTTTGCAATCACTGAGGGAACAATACGCTGAAAATTGTACCAAAAAGTTTACAGGAGCAGTTCAGGGCAGCAATCCATCAACTACTGGTTAGGAGGGGTTAGATGAAGCAACAAGAAAATGACCATAGAGCACAAAAAGGAAATCCATAACTTAACTTAATGGGAAAAGAAAATTAATGATTAATGGCCACGTGGGTATCATAGCCTGTTGTGGCACATTGTGTTATTAAACACAAGGTGATCAGTTAATAATCAATTTCCAGTTCCAATAACATAAAGCATCATAAATTTGAGGCACAGGGTAAATACATTTGTAATGTAATTCCCACAGTTTCTGTGCTCCATAAAGAAAATCTTACATAGATAACTAAAAAAAATCCCTCCTTGAAAGCATGAATGGTAAGATTTGTTGACTTAAAATTTTCATGAGTTGAATGAGTTGAGTAACAGTTAAGTATTACATGCAGTTTTTCCCCTGCAGCAAACAAAGAGGAAAAACAGAATATATTAGCAAACGTGCCTGATTTATGTGCACTTTATGTGCTTATACAGTCTATACTGCATTTTGCTGGGAGTTTCAGCACATCTGGAGAGAAGTGGAGTAGATGAGAAAGGTAAAATGAAGATAACACCAGGGGAGTTAACAATGACGGGTTAGGCATTTTTGTGGAACAAACCTCTGGCCCACCACACTGAATCCATTTGGGACTATCTTGGCTTTTTAGGCAAAGGCAAATCGAGCATTTAGAAAATGTATGATGTAAATGTATTCATGATATGATCTGCTGGTGAAGGGCAATATACTTAGGAGAGGTCTATCACTTCTAACTGTCAGTCAGCCTGAAACTTATTATGTGGTCTGAAGTCTCTTGAAGATGCAAAAAAAAAAATAAAAAATTGTGGACCTTGAATTGAGTTTATTGCCTAGAAAACATGAAATTGCCTAGAAAACATGAAATGCTCTAAAACTGAAACAAATTCAGTTAGTTGGTACGCGCAAATGGTACGTGCACGGGTAGCACGTACCATTTTGCTACCCGTGCAGTCAGCCAGCTGTTATAACATTGGAACCAACTTGGTTGGAGCAATACATAGCCTATCTACTTAAATAGGTGTTAAACTAACTGTTGGGATAGTTTGTACATACAATAGTTTCTTCCAAGTGAACATTATTACATTGCAAAACCAAAACACAATCTTGTATTTGCCAACCCACAAAGTATACTGAAAAGGGAATTTAGTTTTAGCTGTGGTGAGGCTGGGTATGAGAACACACTCTCATACTGAAAGCTACAGCTAAATAATTAAAGGGCAATCCCACCCTGAAATGGATTTCACAAATGCTACTTGTTTGTTCTCTGACAGCTCAGCCTATGTGTGAACACTGGCAACAACATTCCAGAGAAACTAATTAGCCAGTGGTCTGACAGACTGAGAGGAGTTAAGTATGAGTTTCACTGGTCTGAATCTCAGTACAGTTAGACAGTTGCAGGGTGCACAGTGAAATGTGGTAAGTTAAGACAGCAATCTCACTACCCGAAACAAGATTAATGTGTTATTAGTGTGTTGCAATACAATTCATTAAAAGCAGTGATTATTTAATTGACAAAATTGAATTATTATTCAAACTTGCACCATGATTGCATCTAGTTAACGTCTTTTTCAAAGCCACTACTGGGAAGGTCACACACATTACTTTCTAATTAGCAAATCAGTTCATGTTTCATCTAGTAATGCGGCTCATAGAGCTGTTTATAAAGACCTGACTCATGAGATTCAACCACACACGTCATACTTTGTAGCTGTTGCTGACATGGTCAGATAAAACAATATGTATATTCTGATTACCTGCTTTTACACGAGTACATATTGTTGGTACGTGTGTGCACTGTTGGCATGTGAATGTGTACTGTATGTTTATTTACCTGTTTTGACAGCAGTAAAGCAGTGTGTGTGTGTTGTCTTGTATGAGCAGAAGAAGCAGTAGTAATGCTTTGGCTCTTGTTATCGTAGATGGACTCTCCAGACAACGCAGCACTTTCAGCACCAAATCCTAAAAAGAAGGAAATTAAAATTATTCCTCAAACAGATTACATCCTCTGGCAACATAGCTAGTATTGCCTTCAGTGTGTGTGTTTGTGTAGGATTATAGGAAAATGTGGTCCTGGACACATCTACTATTCTATGAATTGCAACTAGGTTTCCAAAAAAGATCTGATGCTCTGTAAGATGTAAAGAAAAACAAAAAGCTGAACGCAACAATTTGTGTCTGGTTTTTTTTCTTCAATTAATGCTCATTCTGAAGCTACACACACAGACAAATTAACAGCTGACCAATTACTTAGTAGTTTCTACTACAGAAGATGTCAAAAGGACCACATTCTGCCATGATGGCAGACACACAAACAGACTCACTGTGAAACCGATACTTCGAGTTGATTGGCATTTTTGGTGGTGTGCAACTGCCCCCCCCCCCCCCATCCCAAAAAACCCCCCAAAATGTCCCCAAAAAATGTTAATTTGGTAACATAATAAGTAATCTGGTAAATTTAAAGTTCAAAGAGAAAAAAGGACTTTGCTGTCCTAATATCTTATCACAAGTAACAGAAATCAACAGAAAAGAGAAAAATATCCAAACTAATAACATTTCTTTAATTTTTATTTTTTTTTTGAAAATGCATGTAAAACAAGTTAAAAATTAATCAGCTCAGACTAGACACGCATACACAAACTCGCATGCCTACAGCTACAGTAACTGGTTGGAAAAAATTTTGACTGACCAGCCTTCATTACCATTATCATAATCACCAGCACCACTGAATGTGTGTGTGTGTGTGTGTCTCAGCAATGAGAAAGCATGTGTATACATGTGTGTTTATAGAGTTACACACTAAGTTAATTAATTTCAAAAGCCCAGTAGTGTGCGCCTTGCTGATAAGTCCCACCCCACTACCCATAATGCTTTGCTGAAGTAGAAGGCTACAGCATGTTCATTCAGCCAATTAGCCTAGATACTGACACACTCAACAAATTAACGCTTCTGCTTGAGTGTACACACACACAGTCACTCACTCACATGCATGTACACATACACACACACTAACAGAGTTCTGTGTAAACAAACTCTTGGTCTGTCTGTCCTTGTGCCAAGGGAAAGTGTGGGGGGAGGAGGGTGAATGCATATCATTGTATAATTAGAGCAGAGTTGAAGTACTAAGTTTGTATTCTGGTGTTAAATTGGAAATACTCAATGCAAATAAATTCAGTTCAGAGTCAATTACCAATGCTAGACTCCAAGTTAAAACCTTCAAATCAATTTCAGCTCCTCTGCCTTACCAAGATTAGCACATCACATACACACTTGATGGACTGTCTTATGAAAAATTAAATAAGCATTCCTGACAAATTAGTTCATGAACAGTTCAGCATCAGTTCATGAACTGTGTGGAAGAGAGAAAGAGAGTGGTAAAAACATCGTGAAGACGTTAAGAATCTGAGAAGGCCAGTTTCGTTTGTTCTTGGTGTTGTTGTGTAGTTATCCAGGAGTGTTTGTATCCCTCAGCCACTGTGTAAAACTCCCTAATTAGAGACATTCCTCACATGAACTAAAAATCAACCCTTTCCTTGTAGTGATGTTACCACCAAATCATCTGTCAAATAATGTTCTAGCAATTTTAACATGATGGTTGTTTGTGTCTAGGTTTCTGAGTCACACTTTTTTTGTTGCTATACATTAAAATATACACTCACCCAATACTTTATTAGATACACCTTGCTAATACTAGGTTAGACACATTTTTACATTCAGAACTGCTTTAATTCTTTGTGGCATTGATTTATATAGTGTGTATATAGTGAGCCCCCCAAAAAAAAAATACGCCCTACATCATTACACCAGAAAACATGCTTTCACATTTTTTTTACGCCAAATTCCTACTTTACTCTACTCAAAATACTGGATCTACAAATTGTGGAAAATTATTCTAAAAATGTTCCACAATTTGTACAATTACACAAATTGTGAATAGCTCATCAGCTACAGGCTTCTGAGAATTGGAAGAAATCTCTATGTCTAAGAGACAAGGCTGAAAATCAATATTGGATGGTGCTCTTCATGCCCAATACAGTTCTCTCTCATGGACATAACTGCATGGGCTCAGGAACACTTCCAGAAACCACAGTTCACTGGGCCATCAGCAGGTGCAGGTTAAATCTCTGTCATGCAAAGAAGTAGTGAACATGATCCGCCACCTTCTATGAGCCAAAGCTCATTTAAAATGGACTGAGGCAAACTGTTCTGTGGTGTAATGCGTTCTCAGATTTAACAGTTAATAAGTCTTCTTTGTTTTATTCTCAATAAAATATAACTTTATGAGATTTGCAAATCATTCACCCAGGGAAAACATGAAAATTCCACACAGAAAGGCCCCAGCCAGATGGTGGCGATGAACCCAGGACCTTCTTGCTGTGAAGCAACAGTGCTAACCACTACGCCACCGTGCTGATCATATTCTTATAGGTTTACATGCCTAACTGTACAGACGTGCTACCATGTGACTATCAAATTAAATATTTGTGTTAAGAAGCTGTTGAACCGGTGTACCTAATGCTGTGGTTGGTATGTGTAGCCAGAGATGTGTTACACAAGTGATACACATACCCTGTTTTGTGTGACACGGTGTGTTTGAGTGCATGAGGTGAGCAAGGCAGCGGCCACAGCAGTGAGCAGGTGCTGCTGGACCCGGGCTCCTGTACCCACTAGGCCCTCCAAGATGGCTACTGGACCACAGGTGTCAATTACTGATAGGAAGATTGCTGGGACCACCCGGGTTAGCCTAGAAAGAGACTGGAAAAACAGAAAAAGACACACACACACACACACACACACACAGACAACACACACACCTCACACACAACATATCAATACGCTCCTCTGAAATTCCTTGCCATTAGTGAAGGAACAAGTGTCCAGTGAAACATATTATGGAATAACAAATGACTGTGCCATTAAGAAAAACATTAATATAGTTCAAAGACTGACAGTGGGTGATGTGGGATATCAAATGCTTCACATGGCCCGAAGTAATACACTGTCCATCATAATAAAGTGGGTAGAGAACGTTGGTATAGTTTCAGAAAGTATGTGGTTTGTGACGCATCATAATAAAGTAGTTGATATTCATTCCTTGTGGTTCATTGGGAGAATCGCATCAGAATTAATGATTTTTTAGCAGACTATAACGGCAATACAAGAAATTCAGTCAGTACAAGAAACATGCAGATGATACAAGAAATTAAAACAGTCAAGCACATTTGGCTGCTTTAACTTTGTGTAATGTATACATGTGATGCAAATAAGTTTGTGAAATCAGCTTTAATTATTCAAAGTCAACTTGTATTAATCACCTTTTTTTTTAACTATATCTTTATAGCTCTTACAAAGGTAGCTGTACATACATATGTGTGAGCTTACAGAAATAGCAGTGACTCTGACAGCGTCCACAGTGGAGTGAGTGAACAGGTACCACAGGGCGGAGCCTATCTCTGTGGTGACCAGGTGATGGGAGGGACCAGACAGCACTGTTGATATGTTCTCTATTGCTTTTGCTGCCATATGATGAACTGCAGTGTCATCCTGAAAAACAAACATAAATGTATTTCTAAATCATGTATATCAACTCTGATATAGAGATCAGCTAACTGCACTGGGACTACACGAGGTAATGTATAATTTAAGTATGTAGCATATAGTAAAATGATCAAATTAAGGTGGCACTCACTACACTACCAACTACACTTATTATAACAGGCTACTGACAAAAACCTCAACAGCTGTCCTTCAGCAAAGACAAAGAATACCAAGCAGAAACACTTAGAAACATGAACAGAGACAATACAGACAGAAAAAGTTATTGTTTTACTACAGCCTGTGCTAGAAGCAATTTGTGTGCCAGCACAATCAACTGGTGAAGGTCACATATGTGTAAAGCTAAGCTTTCATACTGGTGTGCATCTTAATAGCAGAGTATATTATAATGATAAGGGTTCAGCATTTTCTGGTTGATTGTTAAATTCAAACCTCAAAACCCGATTACTGAAAAATGTGGCCACGATTTACAAAAAAGTAATAAAATCACAAACTGACAATTAGATTAGCTCTCAGTGACATCTCAGTACAAAACGTAGACCGAAGTTGTGCGTATGTATGAGTGAACTTGTGTATTAACTTGTGTTTGTGTGCATATTCAATGTGTATACTGTATGTGCCCACACACCTTTGCTTCAGTAGAGAATAGTTGTCAGTGTTCAGACAATGGGCTAATGAAATGTCTGTGGCTGAGGAAATTAGTTTTCCAGGAATGTCATTGTGGAGAAAGCCAGGAAGTAGAACAGAAGTGATTGCCTCTGTCAAGTTATTATTGTGTTTCACTGTGTTACATCATTTACACGCTATCTCCCTAGATATGGGATACGATAGAGCCTATTCATACAAAAACAGCTAATAATATTTTGTGGTAAAGGTTCATATGAACAGCTGAAACATTTATTTCACTCTGTAAATGTATTGTGTTAATTCTGAAAAACACATCAGTTTATACTTAAAAGTTGTTGTACAGTTCACAAAGTCAACACTTTTGTTTATAAAGCAAGTATAAATAATGGGATACTTAAGACAAAGCAGAAACAATAACAGTGATACTGGATACAAAAAATATATTTTCCCTCAAAAACAACTGAACTCATGTCATGTCAGTTTGAAATGATGTTCACATTAGACCTAAGTTGAAGCAAGTTTTTACATAATGTGCACTGACTGTGTCAAAGAATATTCTTTGGTCCCAAAATACAATAACAACATTTTGTATTAATCCTCTCTTGAAAAAAAGGATAAATCATTTGGCTTCTGTTCATCACAAAATGGCAAAATGTAATTTTAGGCGTTAAAAAGTTCGTTCTCTCACAGACACATTTACCTCTGACATTGAAGAAAGCATCTGTGACTAGGCTGCAATTCTTGGTTATTTCACCTCATACATCACATACAACATATACAAGTATATGGAAACAAAATCAAGACTTGCATCTTAAACAGATGACCTATTAAGCCAATATAGAACATCATATTATACTATTCACCACCAAGAGACTATGTTGAACAACGGCATAATGAATCCTCTGGCACCCCTCCGGGAACCGGTAGAATGGTCTGTTCCAGCATTCCCCAGGCTGTGCGGGCCAGCTCACTAATGAGCCCACGGGGGAGCACCCACTGTCTGTGTGTTTAATAGACTGTAGCCCTGCCAAGAACTACACAGAGAAGAGGAGGGGTGTTAAAGACAAAGAGTGAGAGAGATAGAGTGAGAGAGATATCCTTATATGTGGTGAGAAACAACTTGCTCATGCAAGAAATTCCATCATTATGATGCAGAGATAAATACAGCAGACAGAGAAAATAGTAAGTCATTCACACTATGTCTACCAGTATAAGTGCTCTCATTATATTATCTTTATTGCTAGCTATATAGCTTATAGCTAGCAAGTTAGACTTTACATTCCCAGAAAGGTAAGCTCAAAGAAATTAGTAAATAACATTTTTACAATTGTTCTTTCAATAATCTGGCTATATGATCAAATAAAAAGATTTTTGCTCATTTTGTTCTATAAAGACGCCTGTAATATGATGGAAACTGTTCAGTTCAGAAAAGAGCTTGAAGGGTTAACAAGCGTTAACAAGACTATATTAAAGAAACACACTTTTACTTGTCATGTCTTTAAACATATGGAGTCATAAGCTGGTCAGGCTGGAATATGAACCTCTCTGTAAACAATTTCTCCAGAAGTTATTTAGAGTTGGGTGTTTCAGTTAGGTAAACCAGATCAGAAGACTATATCACCAACCCCTATAACACACTATGATCTCTGTTGATGCATCAACAAAAAAATACAAAAAATTGTTTTAAATAAGAAAAACTCACAAAAATAACCAGTGTTTGTCGAATCACTGCTTTCTATTTTTTCCAGACATCTCTAAGATAATACTCTGAGACAAAAATGTATAACATCATGTATGGAGAAGGAAAAAACAGGAGACGCACACCATCACCAAAATATCATCCCAACTGTGAACCACTGTGGAGGGAGCATGGTGAGAACAAAGTGATGCAACTAGACATTTACCTAAAGTCAGTACCCTGATTTTAACCCAACCGACATCCTCTGCACATGAAGGTTGTTCAGCTGAGACAGGCTGTAATGAGAATGGCCCCAAGATCCTCCTGATTGTTGTGGAAATATCTACAGGAAGTGTCTGATTGAGGTTGTTGCTGTTAAAGGAGGTTCTACCACCGACTAAAGTTAATTTTCCCTTTTCAGGCCTGTACTGTTAGTAATAGCTCAATGTGTTCAATGAAGACATGAGGAGTACAGTGCTTTGTATGTTAATTGAGTAATCACACTGCTTTTGTAATTGTGACTTCCACAAAGATCAGCATATTGGTGGGGGGTTAATTTACTGTGCACTCTTCAAGGCAATCCACCCTCCGTAATGCTACTCTGTTGCCAAATGGATCAGGGCTACTACTGCCACTTGTGAGACGATAAAAGATATACTAGGGATTTGTTTTTCAAATGCAAAGTAAGAACTATATACCAGAGCTATACCTATGGGAGAGCCTAATGTATTTTAAAATCTGGAACTATATCACCACTTATCACCATCCTACCACCACTTAGTTTCATGAGGAAGAAGAAGATATAGAGGAGGCGTCACCCTCCATTTAAAATCACTTTTGCATCACGCCTCCTATAAAAAAAAAAAAAAAATAATGGAAAAAAAAATCCCTAAAGGCATTTTGTGATGCCAAATATTGTAACGCTTATAAATGATCAGCAGAGTAAGGTGAGAATTTTGAAGTTACAAATAGACAGTAGCTCAGCATTTGTAGAAATTATGCTTAGATGCAATCAAAAAGCCTGCTTGTATTGATGTCCAAGATCTAAAACTATTTTGTGAGCAATTTTTTAAATACTATCTGATATGAATATTACTGTTACTATTTACATGGTGAAGTTCAACCCTTTGGTTTTTGTTTTTTGTTTTTTTAGGTATACACTAAAAATATATGTACAGCACATGCAACACAACTGTTGTTTGGAAACTGATTGAAGTCTCAGAGAGTTATGACTTTAACTGCAGACTTTACAAGCATTAGGAGGAGCAGATTTACTGCTTTATTCTTCCGGCGTTAACTGCTGTTCAAAGAACATCAACTATATATGTAGCTCCAAGACAGAGAGGTAAAGCTAATCCATATTTGTAAACGTAACCTCAGATATATTCTGTCAATAACAAACTATGACTTGCACCACCATCGGACACACAGCAGCACTCAAGATAGATTTAACCCCCATCTTGACATCTTGCCCAACAACAGTTTGGCATGTGGAGGGGCTGGGGATCAACTATTAACCATGCTCTAACACATGAGACCACAGATGCATCTATAGGTAGACTACTATAGGCATATGTTACAATTTAGTGTGTGCCATAGTATTTCACTCAAAAAGAAAAATGTCAACTTCTTGGTTGTTCTGAGTTAAGGAACTGATGAAATAATTAGGTTGGGAAAATGTGGTATGCTAAGCCTCATTCTATCAATAATTGTATGAGCTATTAAAATTCAGAATCAAGTTGCAACTGCCAGAGTCATTTTACTGGTAATTGGAATGACTGCTCTGCAATTTCTCTTCATGACCTCAGCTGACAAGACAAGGTTTCACAATGCTCTTTGCTTTGTATAGTTTATAGACACCAGGGATGTGTTTGGTATATTTCAGTATCCTCTGCTGCTGTGTTGGACTAAATCAGATTTACAGAGATTTGAATTCCAAAACATGTACTAATATTAATTATTTCTAACATTATGAGCTATTGTTTAAGTTATTGTTAGTTAAATTAAAAATGTATTGTTAGTTAAATTAAAAAGTGTAGCTTACTGGTTGAACAGGTGAATCATTTGCCACAGGGCATATGGTTCACCTGCAGAGGCCCAGGTTCAAGTCTGCCCCAGGCTATTTCCTGTGTGTCATCCTCCCCCCTACTTTCTCTCCCCCTTTCTTGTCTACTGTACTGTCCTGTCCCCCCAAAAAGTGAAAATGCACAAAACAAATAAAACATTTCACCAATTCCAAATCATTGACAGATTAAAATAAGACTGATTCTGACCTTAGAAGAGGTTACAGAGGTTACAGGGAAAATAGATTAATGATCGCGGGTAAAAGTTACAAAAATAGACAAAAGGTTTTCCAGTATAATAACTTTGAAAACACATGAAACAAAATGTTAAGCTGATTACGGTCAGATCTAACACATCAAGCAATAGGAAAGTGTTCAGCAAATATAAAAATGGTTTAAATTCAGAATTGCCAAAAAACCCCCAAATCTGTTTCATCAGAAATCAATATGACTAACTGGCTTTATGGCAAGTAGTTTAAGCTTTAAAAAAAACCTCCCTTTTGTACAGAAAGATTTATGTGCTATATGAACCCCTGGCAAAATACAAATAATTTTTTTTTCAAATGAAAGAGTTCAAAGGCTAGGCTGATACTGAACAATAAAATCCTGTCTTCAAATGTTGATCAATGGATTAGATTTATATCCAAACATGTTTGCACCTGTCTGCTTAGTCTCAAGTACAAAGACAAGCAGATTAGAAAAAATAAATCACTTTCTTAAGTTGAAACCTTGGGCATGTTTAAGCAAACTTGTTCACATTTCATGTGGTTTCTCTTTCTAGTTAAAATCCTTTAGATGCCTGTGCACCTGGTTTTGAATAAGCCCCCATGGCAGCAACGCAGACATTGTCTACTGACCTCGCACACTACACATCTAGCACCCCAAGATAAACAGAGGCTTATAGACAAACAGGTAAACAGTGGGGAACAAAGGATTATAAGCTGATTTGGACAAAATAGCCGACATGAGAAAAAAAAATTAATGGACAAGTAATAGAGATGTGGGAAAGGACCAATTAGCAGGCAAATACAATATGTCACAACCCCCCCCAAAAAAACATACATATTAAATATAGCTGCAAGCACTGAGGAGGGGGCAAGAGATTCAATAGGCCACTGTCACTGAGGCAACTTGATCTGGTCAATAGCCTGGATGGAGGCATGTTATAGGGCTGCTTGTTGCAGCGCCTCCAAATGGTCAAATTATACAATTTTCTCCACCTTTATGCCAGTAGAAGGAAATTTGAAGATACTACCTCACTTCTCATCTTACAGCTTTGTGCCAAATTCAATTGGCTGGCTATCTCTGCCAATTTTGCCAAAACTTGAAAATAAATAAATAAATAAATACTACCATGCAAATAGCTTTTTTAATCAAGCTTCTTTTTTTTTTTGAAAGAAAATTCTGTATTACATGAACTGAAGTAATGCTCTGAACTCCACTTAATCAAATGAAGCCAACAGTACATCATCATTTAAATGCAAACATATGTTTTGGGTAACAATTACTATTAGTGAAACCATTCAGACCAACTGCGGTGTGGTGAGTTTCAATCATGTGTTTCATGAGATTTCAGTCAAACAGGAAGAAAAATGTTCTTCTCCTTTAAAAAAAACATGAAGATGCACATTTCCTTTGTAGTTTTATAATTCAGTGAGACACCATCTCAACTTCGTACATGAGCTTCATCCCAGCATTATGGAAAAGCACAATATGACTAACCTAACACCAACATAAAGAGTCCTTTTCTATGCCTTTATTCAACATAAAAATCACTTGGTCCAGACTGGGAAAAGCAAAAGAACCTCTATGCTAATGATTTCTCCAAAAGCTACTTGAAATCAGATCCTCCAGTTAAAGCGATGCGAATGGAAGAGTGGGTTGCAGAAGTGCTCCTGCCTATAAATAAAGGCATACAGTTTGTCTTGTTAAAGTCTGGTCTTCTCAAGAGCCATACCTGGCAGGGCCTTAGAAGAAGCATAATCAGGATTCAGAAAGCTGGAAAAAAAAGCTGGAGCAGACCAGGACACGCTGGAGAACATCTCTTTGCTGACCTGGGAACCTCGAAGTATTCCCAGATGGAGAGATGAAGATCTGGATTTCTCTGCTTAAACTACGCCTCCTAAGACTCGCAACCAGCAGCAAAAGCAGAAGATGGATGGATGCATGGATAGATGGAGGAATCGATTTTCTGGACTGAGATCTGAGTAATTATTCAGTGTATTTATCCAAAGACTGAGATGTACATCTCTTTGTATGTTGTTAGTAAAGTCAGATTGTGTTTATTTCTAATTGTACTTAAGCTAGAACTATTGGTCATTAAGAAATACATTACTTTTTGTAATTGTAAGTTTTTAATTGCAGATAGATACATCTGAATCCTTTTACTGAGGCAGGAACCTTCCAACGCAAAAACATCTAATTGTCCACAACCACAGAAAAAGCTAGCAAGGACTGCCCTAAATCACTGTGCCAAATTTCAAACCTTTTTTAGACCACAGGTCTAGAGCTAAAGAGCTAAAGGCTCGATTGTCAAAAGAAAAATGATAATGAATAAGGGGGGAAAAAAGTAGAAATACTATATACTTAGCCTATACAGCTTCATATGTTGGACTATTTCCCTTCATTTTTTGTTCATTAAACATGGGGATTAATTCTTAAAAAGGATTCTGAAGAAAAGGATGAGTAAGTATCCATTATTATATAATACATTTACTAACATTGTGTGTGTGTGTGTGTGTGTGTGTGTGTGTGTGTGTGTGTGTGTGTTCATGCATGTACAATGGTCATCCTATGTTAGACAAAAGGGTAGGGCCCACGACATCCCCCTCTGGTCTCCACTCCTTTGTGGAAGATAGTGTTAAATCATTAATAGGCCCACCACTGCTGTGTGTGTATGTATGTTTGTATGTAAGGATCCATGTGTGTAAGGGGGAGTTCTGCCTTCTGCCCCCTGGCTTCTATCACTGCAATACTGTTCACACATCACTTTTGTTGCACACACGCGCACACGCACACATATATTCACACATACACTTTTCATCTTAGGCAGTTGAAGCATCATCTTGTTCAGACTCATAAATAATTTCCTGTAGCTCAGTCTGGCCTGGAAACCTGCCTTTCACTCCATGCCATCCACTCCCCCTGTCCAACTACAACTTTCTCTCTTTCTCCCTGCCATCTCCACCCCCTTCCCCACTACACTGATCCTTCTTTCTTCATTTCTGTCAGTCCCCATTTCCTCCACCATATCGCTCTACTGACAAAACCAACGCATTGGCTCTGTGCCTTAGCTACTAAAAATATTTCATCTAAAAACTAATTAGCTATACTGATCAATATTTTTATATATAAACTAGACCAAATCTAGCCTTATATGTGACAGAATTGTCAGCTAGTCTCATATTGTCTTTGTTTTCCTTAGGGTATGGGATTCAATAAACCTTAAAGAAATCGATAGAGACCATCTGTCTAGATCTAAATTCACATTTTTGATATTTAAGACAACAGTGATGCCATAGGAGCAGCTCATTCTTTTCATGGGGGGGTGGGAGTGTGTGTTTGTGTGTGTCGGGAAGGGGTGGGGGGGGATGACAGGTCCCTCTATTTTTGGCTATTTCATCATAGGTTAACAGGTCACCCCTGTCAAGCAAAATTCAACTTCACTCAGTAGCCTGTTGTAGCTCTGTCTCCATCAACCTTCCCGAAGCTAAGCCATTAATCACTTCAATTTTTAGCTTATTTTGTTCGGATGGCAGACTTAAGATCTTCCCATAGTTTTTTAATAAACTCAAATTAAACAGACTGCAAGGGTCATTGAGAAATCTCTAGTTTGCTTATATTTAAGCAGTTCATGTTGGATTTGTGTTGTTTTTGCCAGGCCTTTACGTGACTAACTGGAGGACATTTGCAGTCAAAACTTCTGATATTTAGTGTTTATTGTTTTCTATATCCATTTAATATTTCATATGCCACCAACTGTCCCAAAAAGGAGGATTCTTTAAATCTCATGCTCAAAATCTGCATCATTTTTTTCTCTAAACCTACTTTTAGAAGTTGTAGACAAAAAGCTATGATTTAACCTCATCTGTGGGCAACCTGAAGTTAAACCAACATCTTAACCAGATGTGGCTTTGGATACTTGATCATGACATTTGTGATGGGGTACTTGGTAAAGTTTCCTCCTAATGACCTTTTTGGTGCATCATCTCTGCACGGTGGAAAAACACTGCTAAAGCTTACAGCAACCACAATGAACCACAATTTTCTTCATTTTCACAGCTCTCCTTAAGAGGACCTTCTTAAAGATTTTGGAAATTATAATATGGAGATGTTTTAATATAGCCTTAACTTGATTTATAAACATCAGTTAACTTTAAGATCCTCAGTCAATTGCTTAGAAAGCCCATGGCGGTTCTCAACCTAGTCAACATGTTTTAGTGCTTCACTGAAATAGTTAATCAAGTTTTACTGTTTAACAAGTAAAAGAAAATAAAGCAACAAAACAAGTATTTTGCCCATAGGTGCCCAAACAAGGATGTGTATCTCAAACGTCCAACCATATAATGTGACCACTATCTCTCCAATAATTGTAAAACCCACGAGACAAAGTTAGCCCAAATAGACAGCTCTGTAACGTGATGACAAATATTATTCTACTGGAAAAACAGCTCGTCAGGGAAAGGGAGACTGGGAGGAGAGAGAAAATGGAGTGTGAGAGGAGAGATGGAAAAAGAGTGAGGCAGGTTGGGTCTTAGGATGAGTGTCTGGTCCCTAAGGCTGTGTGTGAGTAGTGTGTGTTTCCATCAGCATACTCTCTCAGCTCAATAATGATAAATAAGTCAACCTTCTCTCTCCTCCCCTACACCCCTCTCCTCGCTCCTGTCACATACACACACGCACACACACGCACACCTCTTCTCTGTTCATCTACCCCCCTACACTCCCAGTGGTAATGAAGCAACAGTAGGTACTAGCTGACAACTGTGCAGACTGGTTTCATCTATATTCATTCTGCTATAGTGGGCCACCACAGCAAGACCCTTTCTGCACCTAAGAGACAAAACAACATCCATCCATCTCCTCCTTTCCTTTTACCTGTTCACTGTATATCACTGTCTACCAAATGTTTCCCTAATCCGTGGGAAAAGGTCACCGTGTAAAAATACTAGAAAGAAAAACACTGTATATTTCTTCACTGTATATGTGATGTGGGAGGACTTTTTAATATACATGCTTTAAAAAGCACAAGCCCATTTCTAATCTTTATTTTAGTTTTAAATCAACTACGGTCTTATAGGTTCACTTTTTTAAAATAACAGTAATGTAAAAGGCAAAGTAAGAAAAAGGGATGAAATAAGGCAGGAAAAGAAAAAGTGAAAGAAAAAAATAGCGAAAAGGAAAGAAGTATCTACATTTCTATTTGTGTTCCTGCTCCATCTACTGTATATGTGTGTCTGGAGGGTCCTAATTGCTGCTGAGGTCAGACTGCTGAGCAGTAAAGGGTTGTGTTTGATGCAGGTAAGAGTGCGAATGCGCGCATGTGTGTGTGTGACTGCTCTGCATGCCCTTGACTTGCAGCTGGCAAACAACGCTTTAGGCCCCCACAGCTGCCTCATCATTACAGTTCACAGGGATCCCCTGCCACACACTCTTGCACACACACACACACACACACACACAGTGAAAGAGACTTAGTCACAGCTACACAGGCACAGACAAACAGACACACGCAGACATACACAGAGACACTCACCCCTTCCCGCAGGCTCCTCATTAAGCCAGTGTAGGCGGCAGCGGGAACGAACCACAGTCCCTCTGGGGAGCCTCTCTTCTTCTCCTGATAGAGAGGCATAGAAAAGAGAGGGAGAAAGGGTGAGAGAAGAGAGATGGAGGGGATACAGTAAAGGGAGGAGGGGGCAGTTGAGGAGTAGAGTGGGAGTGAGAGAAAGGCAGAGTGTAGGAGATGCGGAGTGCAGCAGAGAGGAGTTGAGGAAAGGGTAAGAAAAGGGTGCAAAAGGAGCCAGGGCATCTTTATTACTTAACAGCATTTGCAATATCTAAATTTAGACTTTTCGATCAAAATATTCTGAAAATATATGAACAAGGTACATGTGAGCATTACAAACAGTGTTTTTTCATTGATTATTTAAGAAACAATCTGTTATCTATTAGTATTAGTAGTAAATAACATTTCACAAAATAGTTGAAAAAATGTGTGACAACTTCATATGGACTAGGCTGATGGTTTTGGTTGCTTTGCACATAATTCTGCGTAATCCTGAAATGATCATATATTTTATATTAATCTGGGAAATCTAGCTTAGTATTTTTTCCTGTGAATTAACTTAAATGTTCAGTCATCAAAAATGTTGCCACGGTATTTTCAGTTATTCACGTGATCATTTGTTTAGCATTTACTTCTTATCCTGACAAAATAGGCTTTTCATTTATACTGTCTTACTAGGAGTGTCTTAAAATCCACAAAATTTAGATAAATTCAACAATAATTCAACTTTTTTTTGTCAAACAATTTTCTGCTCCATTGCAATTGTATAAGCTCTAGGCTACATCTAACCTTGAGGATAAAGTCAGCACTGGAGGCTATAGCTAATCGTTGTCATTGACTGGGGCTGCAGAAGAGTAAAGAAGATCATTTTACCAGGGGACACGTACAGAGCCATTCCACATTACTCAAACTGTTTCTCCTGCCATTATAGAGACAGTGGGTCCACATGGCTGGTAGAGCTCAGATCCCATGAAGGATTTTCATCTGAACTGTTTGTAATTAAGACATTTGCTTTCACTAATGCTGCTAAATGATCTTAACAATTCATTAAGGTGTTAAAGACAGTTAGGTGATAGCATGAGACAAAAAAACACCCAATTGTACCTACTACTTAAAATCAGTCTGATAATATTTCATTTCATCCTTATAAAGCCCAATAAGGGTACAGGTTTTTGTGGTGTTTTTTTCAAGGGTATATCTAGCCTCGAAAACACAGAAGGCAAAGTAGCTGACACTAAGCAGAAAACCTATCAGACCACCAACTCACCCGTCCAACATGAGACTCTAAACACAGTCAAAATAAAGAAACGGCTGCGTTTTTGGAGATATAATTCTTAAACTGGCATTGAATGAAAAATAGTCAAGGTTAAAACACCTTTTCATGGAGGACTCCTTTTAAAGAAGTTGACTCAGAGAAATGTTGTGGATATATCCATACAACATCATGAAACCAAAAAGACATTTGTGACTTTTCAAGAGAATGAATATACCCACCAAAAATTTTATGTAATTATGCTGTAAACTGAGAAACTGACCATTTTAGTCTTGATGGTGTATCAAGGACAGCCAGAACCACTGAAAAATACAATTTCATGTCACGAGGCCAAGATTAGATTAACTTTTGTAGTATATATAATAACTAAACTGAATGTATGTGCCTCCCACACTCTAATAAGGGCTTTGGGTGAAAAATTCCAAATTTCTGCAGAGATCTGAGGCAATATACATTATATAATGATCCTCTGACAACCCTGCAGTTTGCGATATATATCTATAACATGTAGTGGGTCTAAAAGCAAATATGACAGCTGTTGATATCTCTCTTGTATTTAATTTCTCTCTAGCAGCGAAATAAATTAAATGTGTGAATGTCTGGAAATAATGCTGTTTTGATTTCATTTAGTGAGGTAAAAATATATTCAACAGTCACCATTACTGTTAATAAGTTTCTCAATTAAAACATCCATCCATCCATCCATTCACTTCCGCTTATCCTTTTCAGGGTTGCGGGGGGCGCTGGAGCCTATCCCAGCTGTCATAGGGCGAGAGGCGGGGTACACCCTGGACAGGTCGCCAGTCTGTCGCAGGGCCAAACAACCATGCGCACTCACATTCATTCGCACATTCACACCTAGTGACAATTTGGATTATCCAATTAACCTATCCCCACAAGCTGCATGTCTTTGGGACGGTGGGAGGAAGCCGGAGTACCGGAGGGAACCCACGCAAACATGGAGAACATGCAAACTCCACACAGAAAGACCCCGGCCTGATGTTGGAATTGAACTCAGGACCTTCTTGCTGTGCGGCAACAGTGCTAACCACCGTGCCGCCCAATTAAAACATGATTTCAATAAATTGCAATTACCCAGACTAAGTGCACTAAAACTTCAGTGACAGTAAAGACACCACATTACAGACCATGTTGTAGGGATGTTAAGTAGATATAAGATCATTGTTGCATTTTTTTACTATGACTAAATGAAAATGTACACGTTTAAATTGCTGGTTAGATGATCTCTGTGGGAGCTAGAACACATTTGCATCAATGGACGGATAAACAATTCCTGCAGGAGCTTAAGTGTCAATTTATTAAGAGCTTCGACACAGCAATGAGATTGTTTAAGGTTTCAGGAGAATAATATGTGCAATCAGGTGGGCTGATTGATTTTTAAAGGTTATCCATCAGTTGAGTAAATAAAAATCTTATGCTTAATTGACCTGCCTGGGTAAATTAGGTTAACTGGCAATAAATTGGCAGTGCCCCTGGTAATGAAGTCAAACGAGGCCCCCTCCGCTCTAATTCTCAGGGCTGGGGGTCAATTAAATTCCAACTGAATTCAGTTAGTGTGTAGATTTAAAGTCCATTACCTGATGACAGAGTACTTTCATTCATTTCACTTAAAGCTGGTCATTACCACTGAAGAAATAACAAACAGGCTTACTCGTGACATCAATTCTGTGTTCATTTTTACTTGTTAACTGAAAAAATCAATTTCACTGCTGAAATGTTGGCGAAAGAGAAACTTTCTTAATCAGATGATATTACGCATTCACAGCCACCTCTTGTCAAATCCCAGCCACTTAAAGTTAACAGCAAGGTGAGCAGCCAGTGAATCATTTCTTTCATTGTATTTCTTACTGCTTGTATTAACATAATTGTTCGGGTCATTTAATGACATAATATGCCACTGCCTCGTCTAGTATGTAGAAGAAAGCTTCAACAATATTAAGAGATTTTGTCTGAGACTAATTAAAGACCTTCATGAATTAGTCTTAACAATGGTGTATGGAAAACAGACTTTAATCGCAGGTTAACGGTAAAAAAAATAAAATAAAATCAAACAGTAAGAAATGCACCTGCCCCAATCTGCTAATTTCTTCTCGACAAAAATGTTATGGCAAATAACATTTCCATTCACAGCTCCTCATCTGTTGTACCTCTTCTAATCAAGAAAAAATCTACTTCACAAAGAATGAGTGTTAAAAAAAAGAGTAATGTTCTTGCCCCTTATGCAACCTCCTGCAATGAGTGCCCTTTTCATGCCTAAAGCAAGTTTGCATGTGGACCTACTTCTATAGACGTGTTTGGAAACATAATCATGTTTCAATAAACTGCAACATATCTATCTCTTTATAAATGTCTCTTCACGTTGGCTTCTGACAGTCAAAGTGTACCTGAGAGGAGATGAGGTAGAGGAACTCCGCGAGTGGTGGCAACAGGAGCCGTTTTATTTTACTGTTCCTCAGATTATCCCTCAGGAGGTCTGTTAGTGTGGACACAGCCTGCAAAGAGCATGACAAACACTTTCAATAGTACTTCTATTTTCACTTGAAGTTCAATCACATGACAAAAATATTAATTAAACAAATGATACAGTCTGCACAATAAAATTACAATTCATTGTACATTTATATATTCACCTTGGGCTGGACATATTCTATTTTTTAATACAAGCCAGGGGCATCAGTATTACCCAGAGACATCACCAGAAGCTTGGCAATGCTCTGCTAGCACATAAAAATTTCAACTTCAAAATTCTTATGTTCTAACATTGTTTTTAAGTTAAGGTAGCAACAACAAAACGCTTAGCTAAAACCAAATATCTAATTCATGAATGCAATCAACTAAAAATCTTAAGGAAAAATAGGAAAATTTATTTTGTCAAAGTCACTAAGGCCACTGTGTACAGAGATCATAATTTCAAAGCCTGCAAAGCTGTCCCACTGTGTAGGATTATAGTCCAAATCTACCAGGAGCTGCCAGTGTTGTAGTCAACAAAAACCTGGTCTACAACTTTTGAGGAACGGAGACATGCATATTATTTAGAATTTGATGACTAAAACGGCAACAATGTCATGCTAACCTGAAAAACATTTAACAACTGTTTGTTTTAGTAAAGCTGAACAACTATCCACTGATGTACTTTGAAAGAACCCGCAAATGTAATATGGTCACTTCTTCTATGAGGTTAACACAAAGCCCGCAGTGAAGGCTGCAGGACCCAGAGTGATGCTCAGGTTGGATCTTTTCAAACAAATCCAGCAGTCAAAGCTTGACTTTCAGAAAAAATGAGTGATGAGGTCAACAGGTTTACAGCACTGAGGTTGGTTTCTACAGTAGGGACACTGCTGCCACATCTAATACTCTTTGAGCAATAAACTAAAGTTGTGTAATGTAAAAAACAAACAAACAAACAAACAAACAGCAGAAATGTGTAACAAAATACTTTGTGTAGTGAGTTATAAGATAATAATATGGTTTACTTTTTAAGTAAGGACAAGATGATTAGCTGCTGGAATAAGACATACTTGGTATATCTATAGCCCTGTGTTAGGCTGGAAACATGTCCAGGGTATATTTCATGACTTAGAGGATGGATATGCTCAGGGCCCTCTGCCCCCCTGAACTGGATGAATAGAGTTAAGAAAACAGAAGCATGGATGGGATATACATTATACAAAAAAAAATCCTATTAAACTCAGATGTAAACACACACAGACTTAATTATATGCAAACACAGCCTTTCTGGCTGGCTGCTTCCTGACATTAGCATTACTGCCAGCTTTCCCCCCTCTGTGATCTGATGCAAGTTCTGCCTCACTCCTCTTTTGTTCCTGCTTTCTTCTTTATTTTTTCCATTGTTTCCATTCTCTCCCAGTTTTGTATTGTTTCTGTATTGTTGAACATCTTTTCTCCTTCTCTTCCATTTTAAATTTGCCTGCTGTGCTTCTATTACAGCTCTCTCACTAATCCTGTCTGTTAGCTATGTTGTTCTGTCTGTCCATTTTAGGGTGAGAAGGTGTGACAGATTTTCCTGTTCTCTCCCAAAAAAAGTTTTACTACAGTTACACTCAAGTGATTGTATTTTGCCATTTTCCGATCTTCTTATCTCAGCATCAGCACTTCAGGTGAAAACTATGCACATCAATGCACACAAGGAAATACAAACCCATGCACTTGATTAACACACATAAACAACAACGCAGACACACGCACAGACACACACAGAATAAACAGTGCAATGACCAGTTACTGCAGTGGACTATTAGCCTTATAGAAGACTGAAGACTCAACAAGAAGTAATAGGCAATACAAGCCCATACAGCGGTGACAGAGGAGACTGACTTATCAATCAGTACACCAGGATTTCAATCCCAGTCATAGCGTGAAAGGCGGGGGCACACCCTGGATAGGTTGTCAGCTTGTTGCACGGCTAAATTCCACTTAATGAATCACATCTCTTATATTAACAATGTCAGGCACAGATTATCACAGGATCTAAAAACACATTCACCAAATATCCCTAGGAAACAAGACTTTTATATTGTTTGTTTACCCATAAGAGTATCCAGACGGCACTGTAGATTTCAGCGTTTACTTTAATCAAAATCAGTCTTAACATAATTACACAACACAGCCGGTCCAAACCTTTTAATTCTTTTTTACAAAGTATATTCAGAAATCCAGAAATGTCTTTGTCTCTGAATATGTCTTCTTAAGGACTGCTGTGAGCTTTTAAAATTCATTGCTTTCCCACAACCCCCACCCTTCACAGTTCAAGCTTTTGTGGCAAAACTCCCAGAAAAGCTGGGGAAGATCATATGTAGTGGATTTTGAGCTTCTCTATCTCACATTAAGAAAGCAAGAAACATGCATTAGTAACATTAAAACAAAACATTTATTTTTCATACAATTCTATTTGACAGCTGAAGGTCAATGGCAGACTCACTGTAGAAAGACAAAAGAGAAACAAACAGCACAGGAAGAAAGAAGAGTGAGACAGGAAGAGAGACAGACGAGTGTGTCTATTGAAGAGTAATGAAAGCATATAGCAGCTACCATGGTAACTAAGCCCAGCCCCAAAACTCTGATTAGCAGAATATCAGTGAGAGGACCCCTGCTGAGACAACACACACACACACACACACACACACACACAAGAGAAATATACTCTTTTATTGGTCATCTGTTAGCATCACTATAACATAAGGACAAACACAAACACAGATGCACCAAAAGAAGGAAAAAAAAAAACAAACAAACAACCCCCCCCCCCCCCCCCACACACACACACAAAATGACATAAAGCAGACCCCTGCTGAGTCTCCGCATAAACATGGTTTAGAAAAAAAGCACACTTGCAGAAACACACAAAACACCTCTGCTACATCTATAGATGGACACACAACTACAGACACAAAGATGCACATAAACCGCTTTATTTTAATTATTTGTATAATGCTTTTTGTTATCCTTGTCATTAGTAGCTGATTTTTTTCCACTCATCAATGTTTTTTAGCAAATTACTAAAGAGAAACTTCTATGCCAAAGTCGGCCATTTTGTAAATTGCTGTGATGACTCAATAGCAGCGAAGAGCCAGAAGACAACTGGTGTGGTATGAAACAGATCTCTGCCGTAAGATGTCGACAGTAAACCATGGTAAATAAGAATAAGCCCTGGGCATCACTGACAAATAGCACATAGCTAGATCTCTGTGCCATTTATATTGCCCTCAGTAGATACGACTTTGATGAAGCCATTTTTTAAACTCCAAGAATCTGCCAGGACTGTCCAGGACTCAAAAAAATGATACCTGATATGATGAAACTACAAATCAGAAATTGCTTGTTTTGTAAGTCTCACTGGTGATGTGTCTCTCCTTTCTCCCTGTACATAGTTAATAGAAAGGTCAGAGGGGACTCTTTAGAGAGATGACTCAACAAGGGAAACCGATAAACTGCAATGCTTATGATGGGACCTAGACAGTGATGACAAATCTGCAAAGGCTTTAAAGTTACATTATCTGACAAATCACATATCAAAATAGGGTAAAAAAACAAACAAACAAACAAACAAGCAAAAACAAGACAATCAATAAATTCCTGCCAATATGGCCACTGGTAATATCAATATTTTATCATAAGGCTAATTTCTCTCATTTGTGGCACTAAATCTGACCATGTAAGTACCATGGCATCTGTGTCAGCTTGTGCATAGGCACACTCAACAAAAGGTCAGTAAATGTTGTTTATGGATGACCCATGAGAAATTAAAATCTTCCACCTAAACCACTGTACTATTGAGCATATATATGCTCATTACACTTTGACAAACCAAACCTTTTAACTTGATGAAAAGTGGTTGTCATGGCTGAAAATGAAGTCTTTATTTTTTAGACTCAATGTGCTGATTCCAGTCTCTTAGTGACTAGAGGGAAGTCTGCTTTGGTATGAGCATTACAGCATCAGGGAGTTTCAACGTGGCAGTAAATACACTTAAAAAGCTTAAGCTGTAAATGCAATTAAAAGAAAATTTGATTCCTCATTTGAGTTCCAAATTTCAGCTAAAGTGTTAACCAGCCAATTTTTGCTGTAAGATAATACAGGCTCCACTGAGTCACCACAGTAATTATGAGAAAAAAAGCCAACAGAATTGTTTACATGTATAGTCCTGCAGATGCATTTTACTGCACATGTACACAGAAAAACACCCACAAATGGATGCAGAGCAGAATGAGGCAGACACACATTAAAAATTGAACACTCAAATTTATTAATCACCTCAAATCTAGCCCTCAGACACCCTCTGGTCCAAAGCCCTCCAAAACCAAAAGATGAGCCCAGAAAAGAGTCCCTTATGTGAGCTGGGGCTGAGACAAACCGCTCCCTCTCAGACATTTTCTGGCTATTATCACAACAACACTGCTTTCCAAGCACCAATCAGTTCCCCAAATTATGTCAAGAAACCATTTTCAAACATTAGAAAGAAAAGAAAAAAAAGTCAAAGTAGAGCTGGGCAATTTCAAAAGAAATTACGATTTGGCAGAATATCTACTCCACTGTTAGAAGCACACCAATAACAATTTTAACCAAGTACATTAGTGGTCACTCTTTGTGTAGAGTGGAGTTGAGTGGGCAGAGATACACGTCCTCCTACAATTTCTAATGTTTAATGAAACAGCAACGTTTACAGTAACAACTTCAACTCTTTAAATTATATATACACTCCTTTGGCAAGGAGCGAGGCACACCCAAGGGTCACTGAATGACCAAAACACACACATTACATGGATGCATCCAGACACAAACACAGACACACGAAAATGATATATCATAGACTGATACAACAGTTATATATCAATCTTTATACTTGATTAAATAAATTGTATAAATATTTATACCACTATTATTGTGTACACTCAAATTACTTTGGCAATATTTTTTTTTTAGAAGCACCGTGCCAGTATAGCCACTCTGAATTTAACTGAACCGATGAGAGCAAAAGTGAGAGGGAGAGGGAGAGAGAGAGAGAGCGAGCAGAAGCGAGAGAGCGCAAGATATCTCTAAAGTTCCTATTTACTGTACACAGGCTATGGTTGTCTTGTAGCTTTTTAACGCCACCAGCTGGTACATACTGGTACTATAAAGTGTTTCTCTCTGCATCTTGTTTCAGGACAGTTTTTTTCCTCCTTCCTCGGTTAAAGCTTTGATTATTGTTGGCATGCCTCTAAACAAAAGTACTAATTATCTCCACATGCAGACTAAAATTAAGCAAGACATGCTAAATCAACCTTTATGTATTTTGTCGTAGATAAATTTAAAATTTTATATCAATAAATGTGCTCCTCCTGGTATTTACTGCCACATCGTGGTGTAATTTTGTACTGCAGGTCTGAGGATCATGAAACGTTTTGAAGGAAAACAGACTTCCCAATTTTTTGGTTACTTACCGCATTAAATAACTTGTCTGAAATATAATGACTGTTTTGCTCTTTCTATATTTGTACTATTGAACATATATATGTTATACTTTTATTTCTAATAAATAATAAATAAATAAAATTCCATAAATAAAATATCTATAATTGCATTGATAATGTTTTGGGGTTTTAAATCTGTGTTGGCACACCTACACTATTGTGACAATTAGCTAGGAGCCCTAGTATAAATTTTAGACTTGAACATTTTATTAAGATTGTGTTAGGTTAAGGTTAAAAAAACATGAGCAAATGAGCAGTAGCTGCTCTCCCTAAATAAACAAATAGATAGAAATTTTAAAAATCAAAAGGAAATAAGTGTAAGTCTATTTAATATGTGTGTGTGTTCCTGACCTCAGAAACAGGACTGTCCACTCCAAGGTCACGACAGTGCAGAGCCAGTAGTCCCATCACTCTGAGAACCTTGCTCCGTCTGCAAAGCATTTTTCATTTTTGTTTATTATGTTTATTGTCAATTTTCAGCTTGGATTTTAACTCGGGATTTTCTAAAAACATTTTCAGTTACTGATTTTATAAAACTGGTCATGGTATTTAAGTTTTCCAGCATCCTTAGAAGAAAAACACAACACACAGCAAAGAAAATGTATAAACATCAAATTTCTTACAGCATGCTTAACCACTCTAGATATAATCATAGGAAATGCAGTTCATAAAACAATGTTTTAAAAAAAGCATTTGGGAGAGGATGTAGAATCGTGCTTCTTCTAATTATTCAGTGGCTTTTCTTAAATCATAATGTTTTGACACATGAGAATTTGGCACTTTAAAAAAGCAATGCTACAGTGTCCCTGTTTATAGAGCAAACACACATTGTGTACTTACATGTCCCAGTTAGGAGCTTGTCTCAACAGGTGGACCAAAACTAGAAGCTGAATGAAGGATTGAGGAAATTAGGGCAACAGGAAGAAGGAAAAGGATAGCAAACAATGTAAATATGTAGAAAATGATGATATATTGCAACAAAGCATGGAATCTAAGCTCATTGTGACTTCTAAAAGGATTGTTAATGAGTGTGTTCGGTGTTTTAGTAAAAAGAAATCTAACTTTTTTTCAAATTCTAATTGTTGAGTGGAAAAGATGAGCAGTATAAAAAACAATTATCATTACTTTATTTAATCACAGATATAAAAAGTATGGTTATATCAGTAATAATACCATAAATAAAAAACATTCTAAATATAATTTTCCTGTGCTTTTGTTAATCTTAATCTTAATTTTTTTTTTCAGGTACTCTGTGCCCAAAATCAGATTGAAAGAGGTGTCTTTTTTTGAGCCCTGAATAATTCTATGAAACTGCATCCTTGTGCGGTACTAATGACTCCCACTTGACTAATGACTAGCTGGGAGCAAAAGCATGACCCACACACCTACACCCTCTTACTGAAGTTCTCTGTTGACAGGGCAAACAAACAGACAAAAAAAGACAGCACAAGGTCAGTAGAAAATGAACAAACTGGAAAACAATAGCTCATTATAAATATTCAATTGTACAGACATGCCAGTGGAAAGATTTCCAACTATAATCTTCCTCGGCTAACACTAAGGATCCCTTGCTGTCATGTAGGGTTGAGATATTAAATATATTCTATTAAACTGCACAGTTATGCAACTGTTCTCAAGAAACCCAGCCGGCAGATCATATTTCAACAGGAGTCTAAAACAAATATATGTTTTCCTACCAGTCGTGAGTTAATCAGCCTGTTAGCGATAACTGTATGTCCAACCACACAGCAGAGGTAGCACAGGAGGTTGAGTTTGGATCGAGTGGCTGTGGAAGTGGAGTGGCTCTGTTCTTCAATGGATGAACAAAGCTGTGATAGAAAGACAGTCCACTCTTCATCACTCAGAGACTGTAGCTTCTCACCTGCAGGAAAATAGAGAGGATTCCAGATAAAACAGGGACAATACACTGAGATACTTTTTTGCTTTTTTTCAGGACACTAAACTGACTTTGTGCCAGCTCAAAAAACATACCCGAATATGCAGGTACACATAGGGTTTTAGGATCATATCGCACAGGAGTGTTCTTCAAAATCTGTTAAATATAAAGAGAGCTCAAAATAGTCAATTGTAGCTGTTTTTTCTACATTGCTAGTAAAGGTTTGTTAATAAATTTCTTATTCTTATGTAACGTAAGAAGGAGCATGAAAGTTTCCCGCTAAGAAGACTTAAAGAAGACTAACAGAGGTCCGATAGATGTATTTTAATGAATTAAAAAAAGAAATATGAAACAGCCAGCATATCATATAATTACATGCCTTTACCTTGGGGTTGTCAATGACTGGGGTGACAGTGAGATCAAATTCAGTGTGGAGAAGATCCTTCACACAGCATGTAGTGTCAGTACAGTTACTGGTAGTGAGAGTAACCTGAGGTGCAATGTTCTGATTTGGACAGTCAGATGAACTGCAGTTTCTGACTGAGTTGGCACGGGAGCTACAAGAACAGGAAGAGAAGAGTATGGAGAGCAATGTATGGTTTACTATAGACGTCTGAGTACCACTCATTCTAGGTGTGTGCCTACCATAAGACTAAGTCGAAAGCTTACATATCACTTTTGAGACACGAGATTCACATTCTTCCTCTGGAATAATTTACCTGTAAACTTGTGCACTGAAAACAGGAACAAAACTCTGCAAGGGAAACTAAGAAAGAGTGAGAACAGAATACCTGAGCAAAAAAATGGCCTCAGTGCTGTCCTCATCCAAACCACTCTTTGGCTTCAGGTCTGAAACATTATCTGGAGAAGTAAGCACGTGTGTACTTAAAGACACATAAATCTGTGGTATGGTGAAAGATGAACCTTACATCATAATAAGCAGAAATCAGATCTGCACAATAGAAACTACTAGTATAATGTAGACCTAAAACACACCAAAACCAAACACAAACAAACTCTAGTACAAAAAATGGTAAAGCAAAACAGTGGAATATAAAACCAGATTAATGATTAATTAATGGTTTGAAGCTAAATACTGTAAAAAACAGAATCTATCACACATACAATGTTCATATATACAAAAATGACTAGTGTTAAAGTACAAATTAAAATTAAAAGTTAAGTAGCTTACTGTGGCTAAGTATTAAACTTTGTTGCTTAATCTAAACCACACAGACTTTGATGAATCTGTTACCTAGTGTGAATGACTTATTGGACTGCAGTGTGCGGCACATCTGCTGACTCCCAGTTAACTTAGGATCGTCTTCAGGTTCTCCTTCTCTTCTTCTCTCCCTTAACACTTCACTATTCAGGGTCAGGCTTTGGCTCAGGGCTCCAGAGGATGTGTGTTTGACAGAATTTTGGCTGTCAGTCCTTCTGTCACATGGCCTGTCGGTTGTTGTAAGAGATGATATTAGTTTCTCAGACATCCCATAAGCTAGGAGTCTGAGGGCTAAGTGGTTGTTGGTAAGGCTCTCTGCTTGCCACGGATGGAAAAGGTCAGATGTGTTTGTGTGTCTGTGGAGGTAGTGAGAACTACACACAAAGTTCTCACTACTTTGTGTGTAGAAAATTAACATGAAAAGATTTCATGTTCATTTTCTTTCTTTTTCAGGTCTGAGCACTGGCTGAAGTTACCCTTTCTAATGTGTAGCAGAGAAAAAGGAAGTATTTCCTTTCAGATGGGTTCTTACTACTGGATCTACTCGGTCAGTTGGTGTAAGTGAAAGTGCTGCATGCAGAAAGCAGGACACATGAAGTCTACTCATGAATGCACCCAACTATTATCTGCACTATTCTTGAATGGATCCAGTCAGATGTTGCAGGCAGAAAAAGAAAATTTAAAGATCAATTCAACTTAATCCATCGGTTTTCTTGTATGTAGCTCCATCGGATAATGCCAAGAAAAGGCCTATGCTGAAGCACATGAGTGAAAATGGCGATACAGAACCCTTTCTGCAAGCTGTTTCTTTTTTTAGCTAAATTCTCTGATATCAACCTTTGTCAAACATGATTCACATCCCCACTGACAGCCAAAAATAACAAGGAAAAGAAATGCTGGTAAATATGTTGGACTTTTAAAATCAAAACACATTAAAAAAAGGAAAAAACATAACCTACCTCAAACTACAAGAAACAACCTCCTTGCAGACACTTTCTTCCTCTTCATTTTCTTCATTCTTCTCTTCACCTTCTTCTGCATCCTCTTCCTCCTTTATTATTTGTCTCCAGAAAGGGTGAGCAAGCAGCTGTGGCCAGTTCATCCTAAAGATACATCGAAAAATGAAATGCATTATGAGTAACACTTTACAATACGGCCCACAACTACAGCAACTCCCCTGTAATTAAATGGAACTTTAATTACTTTATTTGAAATTACATTATAGTTACATTTACCTACAAGTAGGCTCCCTAGAATAAAGGGTTAATAAGTCAGGTTTTTATAAAAAAGACATAATTAAACTGTAGGTAAATTTAAGCATGTATAAATAATTTTAAGTAGTGCCTAAATTCTGGGTATTATACTGTATGTATTATACTGTATTTTTAAATACTGCATAAGTATTTTTAAGTACTGTGTAATTTCTTGGTAATTTTGTAGAAAATCAAACTACATTAAACTACAAGTTAGACTTGGCTCCATTACACAGGCCTGCAAGTTTATTTTTTCTTGTAATTTAGAAAGGGATACCTTCTCGCAATGTATTTGCAAAATAAAAGGACAGTTAAATAACAGAACATCCATCATGCAAGCACTCAGAAGCTTCAGCTAATGTCATTAGAACTGGGAAAAATATGATCAGGCCGCATTTCCAACCATGATTCTGGCATGGCTGTTGATGCCACACAAGTTCGTTTGGGTATTTCTATAATTACTTATCTCACTGCAGTCTGCACAGCTCTGTCGAACTGGAGTGAGAAACAAAAATACTCCGTGAGAAATACCTTGATAATGACAAAAGTCTCGGGAGAATGGCCAGAGTGTGCTGACCTGACATTAAAGCCGAAAAGAGCTCTGATAACCACTCTGGGGTGAGCAGAAGAGCATCCAAAACATTTACAACTTCCAGGCAGATGGGCTACAACAAAACAGGACCATGTGTGTTCTCTCCTGTCAGCCAAGAACAGAAATTTGAAGCAGCAATGGGAACAGACTCACAAAAACTGGACAATCCAATAAAGGAAAAATTAATGATTATGAATAATGAATTTTAATTTCTGCTAAGGCACACAGATGGCAAGGTCAGACTGTGGCATAACTAGCATGAATCCATGAACCCAGACTGCTTTGTGTCAGTTCAGACAGGTGGTGTAGTGGTGTGGGGATTTTTTGTTTTCAGCACACTGAGCATTCATTCATTCATACTGATCATTCATTTATTAAATCCCACTGCCTGAGCAATTCTGCTGAACATGTGCATCGATTTATACAAGCATCTGAGCATCCAGATGATGAAACTATAGCAACTGTATCAGAATTGTAAGTGTTCATTGTGTGTGTATGAGCTTAACCTCCTCTCAGGGTTTTTGTTGAGCAACCCTTTCAGAAGACTCTGGAAATCCTGGCAGGGAGGACCTGCAGAAACCACTGTACAAAGAAGACAATTAATCAAAGAAACAACAAGAAGAATAAAATCAACAATTATCTGTTAAAACTATTTATTTCTAAATATCAAACACTATATGAAATTTGAGATCTTTGTGTGTGAGTCTGTGTCTGTATATAATGATGTTGGTGTGCGAGAAAGTGTTTGTCACCTGTCTGCCTGGGAGGTGGTGGTTCCTCATTCAAGATCATCTCTCTCAATTCAGTGTAGTTGTCAGAGCAGAAGGGGGGTTTACCTACGAAACAAAAGCAATATAGAATAGTACTTTATAACATACTACAGGCCAGAATTAGTATTTTCTTTAGTTTGAGTCTGTTTGCATATCAGTACCGGTGTACATGTAGTATAATATACAACCAAGAGACCAGAGATCACAATTCATATTAGTTTCTGATCCTTCCAAAACCTCTGGAGCACTGTAAGCTGTAGAACCTGAAAATATACACACATAGATGCACACAGAGTAGTTTAAAAAACAGATAAAAATAAAGTATACAATATAGTATAGTCTTAACAAATTGTAATATTTTTTTAAAGATTTTATGCTGCTATTTTTTTAATATCACCAAGATTTCAAAACAACATATCCCCACACAAAACTTTTTTTTGTCATTGCCTTAAGTGAAATACCTCTCCTAAAGTTGCACACCCAGAGCACTGGATGCAACATGAAGTCCTGGCTTACATTTCCATCTGATTGACAGCAGCTACTAACAGCTGTATATCTTTAGAGCCTCTCTTATCTCTAATCAGCTGGTTTTATACAGTCAACAAATGATAGCAAACAGAAACAGCATGATTACTAACCTTGTAATCTTTTCTTTAAGTTGTCCGTGTTCTGATTGCTGTCTCCTTCCTCTATCTCCTCAGATGCAGAGAACAAGGTAAGGAAATCCTGCAGAGTCTCTCCCTCTGCCTTAGACAGACAGAAGTTACCAAACTTCAGAATGCCGCTGCCATCAAGTAGGATCTATGAGCAACAGAAAGAGAAATATTACAACATTCATATATGATAGTAGCATTGCTGTTATACACTTACATAGAGATGAATGCAAGTACGAACCTTAGCAGGAGTCAGGTCAGAGAAAATGATTCCTAACTCATGGATATGTTTCAGTCCTTTGACTAAGTGCCATCCAAACCTTCGTACCCCATCTTGTGACAGGCTTCCATCAAGGGCAATTACAGACTCCAGGGAACCCCCTGAAATTTACAGCACGTGTTTGTATGCAAGTTTGGCACATGAGGTAAGCACAGAAAGAAGAAAGAATGACACACCTTGCATTGCTTAAAAAAAAAAGCACATGTGGTTACAGACTATACCAACACTGAATATATATGAGTAATGGGGAAAAGCGCATTCTGAAAGGGCATTTATTATTAAAAACTTAAAATGTTAAAGTAATTTAAGCCGTAACTGCTACAAGTTGTGGTTCTCATCAAATATCTTTGATATTGGGTACTGTTTATAAGAACTGCCAGGAATAATGACTGACCTGTACAAAGCTCCACCACCAACCACAGGTGGTTACTTGTCTCATACCACTCGTAGAAGTTTGCTATATTTGGATGATCCAGATCCTGGGTGAGGCGTACCTAATACAAGAGTGAATCATCAGAACACTTTAAAGCAGGCTTTTTACGGCAAAGCTCAATGGCAAATTCCACCTAAAAACATCATGCACTAATCATTCACATGATCTTATTCGATATGAAAAGCACACTGTATATATGCTGTGTACTGTGAGCAATGGCTTTAGAAAGGGAGATCATCCCTACTTAGATTGCTGGCCCTGCGACTAAGACATGCACAACAGGCAGAAAATAGATTGACAGTTAGATATATCAATACTAATCACAACCTTCTTTGGGCTATTAAAAACAACTCTGTTATTGGTATATAAAACTAATACAACTAGCAGATGTACTACTAAGTTCAAACATTGTCCTACATGGTTAGTAATCTCAGGTCTCTTGGTCTTGTCAGTGCATTTGATGGCAACATAGTTGAGATTGCCCTTCCTTCTTCCTTTATAGACAACTGAGTTGCGGCCTGCCCCAAGCTCCTCGTACAGAATGAAGTTTTCCATTTGCTGTGGAGAGAAAAAAAAAGGTATGTACGTATGGAATATTATGTGCTCTGGCACATTTGCCACGTTTTGATAAATGGGATCTTGGAAATCCTGTCATAAATTTGTTTTAACAACATCCAAATACATATATGTAATTAAAGGTGGGGTACTATATTTGTTGGGGAGCCACACCTGTAAAACCATCCGCCTGATTACCTTTAATAGCGGAACACCTGTTTTACGACAGCAGCTTCATTAGTGTGAGCCACTTTTATAACGAACTCTTAACATTCACCCAGAAAGACAAGAAAGTGTGTATTTTATGCTTAACCTTTATGTGTGAAAAAACATATATGTTATGCAGCATTAACGTAAACTTTGACATAACGGTTGACCTCGGGGGCTTCATGGTCTCTCGTACTTTCAGGAGCTCAAGTAGTTTGCACTCTTTGAACAAAAAAAGTTAACACTTGAAGTGAAAGTAATTATAAGAGACCTGCACACGCCTGTACACAGGCTCAGAAAAACATTTGCAATTAATGCTGAGCTTGTTATTTTTTTTACACTTCACATTAAAGTAGCTTCAAACCTACCTCTTCAACGACCCGCTGTTTGTGAGCGGAAGAGTGATGGGTCGCATTGTTCCAAATGGAAGAGTGGGGGGACTGAAATGTTGGCATGAAATAAAGGCTGTAACTACTCGTCATAGACATTATATGTCCATACAGATAAGTAATTCTATTTCATAAGATGTTTCGGTTTAAATAAGATGTAAGCAAAACTGTGATTTTGTGGAAAACGCTGTATTAGTTTTAACCTGATCCACCTTCAAATGGTATATTCCCACGTTGCTAGGATACTAGAGTGAACACAACAGACAGCGGGCGCTTGGAATCCAAATTAAAGTGACTGTAATGGCTTTTTATAGTAAACTATAACAGAGAAATTTATAAAACTCAGTTTTAAATTTGTGTTATAAAAAATAATTTTCGGAGTATTTCTGACTATTCCGTAGGTAGGCTCTAACTCTAGTCATACTCCGGTCTTCAGGGTCTAAATGCGGACAAACACACGGGATCCATGTGAGAGTGTAGAATGACGTCATTAATTGAATGATATTGGCAGACAAAAGGCCTTACAGTGTTTGTCAGCCCACAGGGCAGCGGTGACACTGATGAATGGAGTTAAAACTGTGTGAAATGTGGTCATGTGTGAGACGTTTTCCATTGTGGCTTTGTAAAAGGTGATTGACTTTGTTGAAACTGAAATCTTTTTCTAAACCTAACCAAACGGTTTTGTTTCCTCACTCTAATCAAACTATGTCTGGAAATGAGAATGAATTAAAAAAAATGAAGCTGGCTCACGAATAACTTAATAAGCTAGGGATGCATGAATGTCACTCTTTTGCGGCAAATTTCTCTCCATATAAGAGCAGGGAACGGTGGAAATCTGCATAAATTTAAAACTTCCCAACTAGTTAGGTTACATAAAGATGCCAGGGACGATTTCCGGAGAACATATTTCATTCAACAAAATAAAAGCCAGTGATGCTTTTAAGGCATTTACTACAGTTTTTTGTTATTGCAAAGTTTAAGTAAAGACAAACCATTACATTTCTTAACCCGGCTGTGTAAATACACAATGACAGCTTTCCTGGCTCAATGAGATAGACTGTCTCGATGCATGCTCAATCATCCATGTAAGTAAATCCCAAAAAGTTGATTCTGTTCATCTGGGAATGATATAGTAACTCCTATGCAAATCCACTTAAATTTATCAAAAATGTGTATGTGTCCATACACTATAATATGAAGAAAAAAATAAGAAAAGTCCTACACTGAAAATGGAAATGGAAAAAAAATCAGACATTGTCTAGGTAAATGATCTTTCTCACTATCCGTTGTATTATGTTAATTATAGTTTTTTTTTATTTCCTCTGAAATGTGAAGAAAGACGGTGTAATATAAATCTATGGTTTGTCAGATAAATGTAATTTCAATTCAGATTTGATTTCTTTTCATTTAGATCTCATTTATCTTCGACGCACGAGCCATTTATAAAATTTATGCTGATTTACTGCATGCTGTTGTTGATATTTCGTCAATGGAGGTTAGCCTCGTGGTTTGACAACGAATACTGACATTAAGTAGTTTATTTTTGAAATCTCACAGACCGGAAGTATGTAGTGATTTTTTCCTGCTTGGATTCAGCTCTGCTCGGTCAGCAGCTTTGTTTCAAGCGCCTCACATTCGCTCACTCTTGCCGAGGAAGTAAGAAAGCGGCACAAGTTTTGTGAACAGACACGGGGTTTGATTCAGATTACACCCATCGCTGGTTTGCTTCTCTTATTTCCGGCCTCGTGTTGAGTTGGTACTGTGACCGGCAGCATCACGGATCATTTTATACCGCCACAGTGTGAGCAGGGTCCGACGGAGCCGCTAAAGTGTCCTTTGGTGTTGGCCCCCCACCCCAAAACAGAAACCGGAATCATTTGGACTCTTCGGGGAAGTTTGCGCCACAGAAGCGGTAAGAAGTGTTTCACGGTGCTGCGTGTGCAGGTTTGAAAGTTTGCCGATCATGTGGAGCAGGTGCAGGTTGCCACAAACTGGTACCGCTGAACTGTCACCCTAAAAAAAACGGATGGGAACCCTCTGTGCGTTAACCTGCGGTGAGATGTTTCACTGCATTTCCTTTATGCGATTTTGTTTTAAGTGACAGTTTTTGTAACCGAACTAATCCCTTGAGCTAGATCGACAGCCTAATAATGGAGCCGTGTTTGCATGAGAGCCATCTGTCTCATGTATTGCCACTGTTTCTAGTCCTTGCCTGTCGCTGCTGCTTTGGAGTGGGCACCTTTTAATAAGATTAAGGTCAGATTTAGGTTGATTTAATCTTATCACAGTAAACCTGTCTTCATTCATTAAAAGCAGCCGAGGGTCCCTCGGTCTTCACGAGCGGGCTGACAGATTACCACAACCTCAACTTTTGCCCTTAATGTCAAGTGACATGAGGTTATTATTATCATTTCTCAGTTTAGAGAGTTGGATCATTGCCTCTGTGAATAAAACCTGGATATAAAGGTTTTTTTTGGAACAAAATACCAGAAAATGTATCAAATTGAGCTTTAAAATCCAGTCAGAAAAAGGGGGACTCGGACAATACACCCAATTAGGGAAGAGCCCACCAGAGAAGTCACAGCAACACAGTACTGTAAATTCAGTCCATAGTACACTAAACTCTTGCTCCATTTATATGCTCTCTAGAGGCTTCTTGCATCATATACACCATCTTTGAGTAGGCTGCTATACCAAGTTGTTCACACATATGAAGTATCCCTTCACTGACTTCCAGTGAAGCTAGGAATCTTTCCTGTTATTATCATATATAGCTCCACATGGACAGGTCCCTGCTTATATAGCAGAGCCTCTTAAACTTTATCACTGCAGCCGGTGTCTCTGATCCTCTAACCAGAGTCTCCTAACTGTTCCTCACTCTACTTTTAAAATGAGAGGTGCTCATGCTTTGAGGCTGTGGCACCCAAACTGTGGAACAGCCTTCCTCAGCCAATCAGGTCAGCCGATTCCATTATTAGTTTTAAACAACAGCTGAAAACACATTTTTATTGGTTAGCTTTCTCTTAATCTTTTCCTCTTTATTTTGGGAAATCGTTTACAACTCTTTGTATGTATGGAAATATGTATGTTGGAATGCATGCCTGACCACATGGCTGATTACGCGTCTGTATGTCTGTGTTTGAACATGTATATTTTAAAGTGTGCATTTTATCCAAACTGTGAAGCGCTACGTAACTCTGTATCTTGAAAAGTGCTATACAAACACACTTATTGTTATGAATTGATAGTTTTCAGGCGCAGCGTTTCTTTGTCGTTCCTAGGAAGCTAAATAAAGGTTCCACTTAGTTTGCCAACTAACAGCACATGATCTGTGGATGGTCTGCATACTGTCTCACTGCTCAGACACACAGCAGAGCACACTGTTAACACTGTGTCTGCCAAGGAAGTTCACACAGCCGGTCGCTGAACCCGAACATACAGGCTGAATGTCTGAGGGACAGCGTTACTGACAGATTGACTGAGGTGTGTCTCTGGTTGTTTTGTTTTTTTCTCAAACAGCTGTTAGTAGTAGGATATTAGCCAAGCCCCTCAATAAGCCAGAATGAACCTCTTTCTTAAGGACTGTAAAATGTACATTGATTTATTTTGGATAAGGAATAAACCTCCAACTCATAATCAGTCAGCACCCAGACCTCCATGTTGATGTGCTAAGACATAATAACCCTGTACACTGGTTACAAATGCTCTGAAAAATCCAGAATAATTAAAGGTTGCTTTTATGAATGAGGCTCTGAGTATTAAAGACCTTCAAACATCTCTTACTTCACTGGGATTGTACTTTATGAATATATATGGTCTGGTGTTTGTTTTCAATTATTCAAACAATATTATTAAAAAATAAATATAGTAACAGTATTTCCAGATTTTAAATAAACAAACAAAAATGGGCACTTTTCTTCTTTGTCATTGTGATTTTTATCACTTGTTTGCCTTTGGCATCGCCTCTTGTTTGCCTTAACAATGACACTGTGACAAGAATAACCGGTGCCAAGTAAAGTTTATTCCACTTCTAAAAATATATAAACTTAAAAAAAAACTATAAAAATATAAAATAGAGGAGCCACATTAACCTTAACTCTGTCCTCGAGACCTTCATTTTTTTCTTGCGTTGATTCTGTGAGATAAAACAGAAGAGCAGGAGAAAAAAATGTTAAATCCAAATCATGTGTCACCCAGCAGTTTTAACTGAAGTGAACTTCAGCTTCTCTGTACTGGCACAAGTGAAGCTGATGTACTGAAAGCCTTCAGCTGGTGGGCTATTTCATATCGTACAGTGTGCAACAATAACATAAAAAAAGAAGGACGAGCACATCCTGTAGGATCTGTGTTGCTGTTTAATACTGTTGTCTTAAAAAAAAGCAAACAGTGATTCACATCAGTGTGCTGTAACCTCATGGGTGATACCTGACTGCTTTACTTTATAGTGAAATTTGCTATTAAAAGCACACAAACTATAGATTTAAAAAAAAAAAGTCTATTTAACATGAATTATTATGCTAATTTCTACCTCTGTGAATCATTCAAAGAATAAAAATACTGTTTGAAATAATCCTTAATCTTATTTAATTCATTTAGTGTCTGAAACATATAGCTTTAGCTCCCTTCTATCTCTTTAGGCTAACTTTTTCTGATTGGCTAGCCCCGGCAAGCAAACGTTATGCTCAGCGATTGGGTGTGGCTGTGTTTTTCCTCAGAGCCCAAGCTCTCTGTCTGAGATGGTCATAAGGAGGATATCGGCTCACTTTGACACTGCACAGAACCTAAAGTAGAAAAAAAACTGTCTGGAACTGAGTGTGTGAAGCCTGAGTATGAATATGATAGCAGAAAACCTTAAACATAATAGGGTACCCTTTAATGGCAAACAGGAAGAGAGTTATTTTTAGTGTGTTACAGTTCGCTGAGCTGTCTCTGCAAAGCATGTGTGCTCGTGGTTATTGTAAATCGAGCTGAAGTGTGTATCAGACTCCAACCCAAAAGACTAATAGTTTGTTTTTATTGGACATAGAAGATAAAGGCTTGCTGGACTAGATACTCCCCACAGTGCTCTTTGTGCTAAGAAGTTCTTCTTGTTTTACAAATACTACCAAGTGTGCAAATACCAGCTCTTGTGTACTCTGCTCTGGTTTGCTTTCACAGTTTGCAGTATCACTTCAGACTGTCATATTGGTTGTGGGAGGGATTTACAGTACATTGCAATCAGTACAAACGGTCAAAGTGACGACACGGATGGCTTTCTTTTCTTTTTTTTCTTTTTTGAAAGATCTGTTTTCCATTCCAACTGTGGGCTATCCCAATGTGAGTCACCTACTGTAAACAGCTTAACTGTATGCATGCCATTCTTGGCCATGGTTTTGTTGCAATAACACTGTCTTTCTCTTGTCTATAGAATAATAACAATGATAAATCACTTTTTGGAATAAGAAGAACTAATCCTTCTTCCACCATGTTCTCCTCATCATTCTTTCCCTGGATGTGGTCTCGTCTTTCCTGCTGATGGCTGTGATGGAAGAGCTTCTCTCCATTGATGCTTATTTTTAAATGTGGCTGCATCGTCATCTTTATGAGAATCTGTCAACTCCTTTTTCTTGTTTGCTCTTGCAAAGCAGCATCCCTTCCCTTCCTGTCAGCACTACACCCAGGAGATATTCAACCCTGATAAGTGAAGGGAAAGGTTTTTCAAAAAGCTGTCTTAACCCTCTTCAGCCAGTCATGTGACATTTTTCCTCAACTTCTCTCTTTGTCTTCCTCTTCCTCTTTCCTCCCTGTGAAGACGGTTGAATTGAGACTGTGTGTGTCCAACTGAGTAATGGTATCAGATCTCTGTTATCTGACAACATGATTTGAGTCTGTATGAACACAAAGGACTGGTTGCTATGTGTCACTGAAAGGCGCTCGTATTGTAGGAAGTACGTCAGAGAAGGATACAGTGAAGAGAGCTGAAAGGCCAGAAGAGATTCTCTCCTTTATTCACGTTCGTTTTATGCAAGTCCTGATCTGTTCATCGTCAACAAATCGTGCCACTGAAAGCACGAGGACTTAAAAATGCTGTAGTGATACAACCACCTCTGTAGGACAGGGTTCTGTAAATTCAGTACTCATAATAATATAAAACTGAACCGAGCAGGCAGAATCCTAAATCAAAGTCCCTGCATCTACAAAGGTGGTTTCATTTGTTAGTCAAATGAGATCCTGCTTGGAGCTGCTGTGTTTCAAAAAACACCAACCATAACAGTGTGTGTGGATACTAAAGATACTGCATTTAGAGCACAGAAAAGGCAGTTTTGAGTACTCTCTGGCGGGCATTTATGTCTGTCACACCATGGAGTGTGAGTGATTGCAACAAAGTTACAGCCATGAAACTTTACAGGTGTGTCCTTGAGATCAGGCAGAGTTTGAAGATGGGTGTGGTCTGAAATGCCACCCGGGTGTAAGATTCTCTAGTTCTCCTTTTTCATACATTTGTAAGATATAAGCAGTCATATTTTACCATCAAACTACTAAATCTCTACAAAAGCAGTGTCTTTACAGGGTTAGTCCTTTAAATTTCATTCCTCACCACTCTTTTGCAGATGCAGTGTCAGACTCGCAAAAAAGGTGCACACTACTACCTGAGACTAGAAAACTGTGGTGAGGTTCCCTGGGTGTTATTCACGCTTTCCTCATTGGTTACTGCATAAATATTAAAAACTATCATTTAAATCTTGAAAGTTTTGTGAATCACTTTAAGTTGTTATTGAATAGTTGTTCTTTTTCTTTTTATCTAGTCTGTATTTAGGAGGAATCACACCTTTTGATTGCATCTCTAGTCAGGCCTAGGATAACAGGGTATTGATTGATCCCATGATCAAACAGTGGCTGACAGGAAGTCCTGAATCCTGGACTGACCTTCATTTACAGCGCCACACAAACATTTTGTTCATAGTGACATTTCCACTGAGACACGCTACACACACGAAATCCTGCTTTAATCCCAAAAAGCAGTTTTTGACTTATGAGGTAATGTTTTGGTTAGCCTACACTGGCACCATGTGCTTCATATGTAAATATAGCAACATACCCTTAAGGACATTTTGTTTGCGCCTAATATTTGACATTGCTGATATCTGAAACCTAGGGAAGATGATGCTGGGGAAAAATGAAAGGTTTCACATAATCTCATTTGCAGGAAAAAGAGTTAGGGGTACGCAAGAGGGAATTAAAGACGCATCTGAGACTTGACTGAACCTGTTAGGTAAGCTTCTGACCAGTTAAACACAGCTTAAGAATTAGCATTACCCTTTGTATTCAACAGTGCTTGATCCCTTTGTGCATTTATGTTGTTGTGTAATAACACGATTATGTGGGCGTTTTGGTTTTTAGTCAAAACCAATGGCTGCCTGATTTCTGTCACCATCACGTCATTATTATTTATTCAGGGATTTTACATGTTGGCCTGCAGTCCTGAGAGATGTTATGGGACCAGCTTTTCCACATTTATGTCTGGTTCAGGACACCTCACCCATTCGCCACTGAGACTCTGACATTTTCGTCAGCATAGCCAAAAAAGGGGTTTTGAAATATGTCTTAGAGCTGATTTAAGTTCAGCTCAATTCGTCCCTTGAGTCAAAAAACACTGACAGGAAGTAGTTTATGGTGGATACAGCATTTCCTGCGTTTACGCTCTAATTCATGATCACAGCTTGTTTTGTACTCTCTCCTGCTACTAGACTGATGACCGCCAAATGTCTGTCAGGATATCTTTGTATATTCCATTATCCAGGACACACACATGCTGCACATAGCAAAACACTGAAAACTGCACAGCTCCAAGTCTAAGTGCTTTACGTGGTCTGCTGCTAAAAGTAAGGAAATCCCCTCTAGCTAGGACAAAAGTGAGCACTCAGCTGCTAAAAAGTACTGCAACAGCATGTATTGTGAATCGATGTATTGACTGTGGTGTGCTTAACAGCAGACATGCTAATGGTATTGCTAATAGGTTGCGTTGTGTATCCCAATTCTAACTCTGACAGTACTTGCAAACTGCAGTATTAAATCTCAGTCAGTTAGCTGATATTTAACAAATAGTGGTAGGTTGTTAGAATTGTGTGTGTGTGTTTATTTGAATGTAGAAAGAATCAGTTGTTTTTTCCCAAGTAGATTAAAGAACTTTTTTTAAAGGAGGCTTGTTCTCAGTTGGATGTCAGGAAAGGGCTTACTCACCTTGGACCACTGTGAGGTTACACCACATGTGCCAGAAAACAATAAACATATTGTGGTGTCTCCTGTGAGAGTTCCCATGCATTAGAAGTCACATGTGTGAAGTGTAATGTTATCGGGATTCACTCGAATCGACACATTTCTGTTGTTCTCATGGCGCGTGGTATGCGTGGTTTTGCTGTTGTTGCCTATTATCTAAGAGTTGTTAAGGTCAAGTTGGAACAAAGAAAGGGTTAGGCCACTGAGCTGGCCTTGACTCAGTCTTGAAGGAAGACGTTTTTAACATTACTAAAAGGTTTGGGTGGTGCAGCTCTGGTTTCTTAAAGCAGCTGTTGAATATTTGTGGTCTGTGTTGTAATGTCCATGTTGTTGCGTTTTCAAGCCCCGTCAGTAGTAACTGATTAACAGACTGCACTGACAAATCAGCTGTTTGTCTTTTTCCAGACTGTCAGGGCTAAGATCGAATAGTTCTTATCTCTGCGTAAATTGACAAAATCTTTTTGGGGTGTCACAAGTTTTATCTAAACAGTTAAGTGCTAACTCAAGTCCTAGGGATCCACACATAAAGCCTTCCAGACAGCTGATGTAAATGATTTAAAATTTCCACTTAACACATCTGTAATCTCAAAGTAAACCCATCTTTACACTTGCTGTTATTAACCAAATACAATCAGCGATGAAGATGTGTGTTTGGATGTATTTATCACAGTCATCTTATATGTGATACAGTGGAACAATTCTTGTACTTTTGCCTCTTAAAAGCAATGAATGCACTGACCAGCTCAGTCACACTAAAACACAGTGGAAGATAAGGATAGGAGGAAGAAAAGTCAACACAGCGTGAAGTCATGTTATTTTGCAATGTGATATTGCATCCATACAGGGACACCAAATATCAGTATTTTATTAAAGAAATTAAAATACAGGCAATAAAAGGGCTTATCTAATGCACTACCATCCTGAGATAATGTTAGATGAGCAAACTTATTAAATGACCTCAACTGAAAAACAATCCAAAACTGGACACTTAGCTTGACAAAGCTACCTGCTAATTCGGAGTAAGCTAATGGTTTAGTCACATGAGTAAAGGTAGGACAGCAACCACCTTGGATATACTAAAATAAATAAATAAATTCATCCATCCATCCAGTGCCTGCCTTTTCAGGAATTCGCGGGGCGCTGGAGCCTATCCCAGCTGTCACAGGTACACCTGACAGGTCGCCAGTCAAACAGAGGCCAACACACAGGGACAGACGCACATTCACACCTAGTGACAATTTCGATTACAATTTCCAATTACTCTCAGAGATTCTCAAAGGTTTGCACATAATTTAATCTAATTTAAAACGTTCCCATTTATAATGCTGCCATAAACATGTTTGCAGCAGTCTGAATCGGTCTCAACACTTTGAGTGGACTCGACTCAACTGACTGCCAGCTGGTTATTTTCCTATAGAACAGGAATTGCTGAGCACAAACTTAAATATTAAATGTGAATTTCTGTCTATGTAGTCCTGACTATTTATCACAACTAATTGGTGTTTTATGAGAAACCAATTGCATGTAACTCCCAACTTGATCCCATTCAATTGCAGAAAATGGCAGACTGACTCCCACTTATGACAGGTTTTAATGACAGCATTGTTATGGATATTATATGGATATTATATATAATATTATGCATTATGAATCCTGTCCAGGTATTTGTAGTTTTTTGTACCTCCTTAAACCACTGTCTACTACAACTAGAGAACATGCTTAAAGCATTAAAACATGTCAACACCCTTGTTATCCACCCATATTAGTGTGTCCATTTACTTTTAAGCATCTGAAAATGGGGACTACATATAAAAATGACTGTTACTCTGAAACAGTTAATGCAATCATTTCTTAAACCCCGTGAATTAAAGCTGAAAGTCTGCCTTTCAATTTCATGTTTGTTTGATTGATTTAAGGTCCTATGCAGGGATGTAAAGACACAAAGCTACAAAAGCGATGTCGTCCAAAAACTTCTTGACCTTAATGTATCATTGCTGCAAAACCTGTGACATAAAGAAAACAATGAAGTTGGTGGAAACCACACCTTGTCCTTGAGCCCTGGCTCCACAGCACGATGTTATGTTGTTCCCACCATGGGGATTTTTGTGGCCATAACATAGTTGATCCTTTTATTGCTGACCCAGTTATTACTGAAACTTAACTTCAAAGTACAGTACTGCTTGGTCAGCATTACACTTGTATAGCAATGACACATCCTTCATTCAGGTTGCTAAACGTGACACAGTTCAATTACCCCAAAGGAAAACACTTGAATGAAACTGTTTAATAACAGCGTTGCTTTGTTTTTCTGCTTTTGTTGACTGATATCTGCAAATAGAATGACATTTATAGAATGACAGGTGTTTATTTTTTTGTGCCGCATCAGTGTTGATCTGGTTATTGGTTCTAGGACAGTATGACGAGGCATTAAAAGGGAAAAAAAAATATTTTGAGTGCTTAGTAAGAACAGAAAAGTGCCATTTAAGTATTAGTCCAGCACATAAAACCGAAACAAGAGGAATAAATAGCATCAAAAGCAAAACAAAGATGATAAAAATATTAATATTGGCATCTCCTAGTATTGGTATTAGAATCAGCTGCTAATAATAAACATGCATGATATATTCTGCAGTGTTTGTATAGATTTATAACAATTTTAATTTCTTTAGAAGTTGTGATAACTAAATTAAGACTTTTTTAATTCAAACATTAATGAAAAACATTTAGGTTTTGACTTTCAGTACAAACTGTGGCTTGGCGTATGTTTTGCAGAGACTGTTGTCATTAGCAACAATATTTAGGCCTTTTATGATGTCCGTTTGCTCTTAAATAATGGAAACTCTGTGACCTAAATTCTGCTTCCCACAATGAGATCTTACTCAGTACGTCTTAGAGGAGGCCCTGGTGGAAAAAAAGACAGATGGTGAGAAGGAGAAGGAGGAGTGTGGGTAAATACAGGGGAGGGAAAGGGAGTTTTAATGTTGTAGAAGGCAGAAAGTGGAGAAGCAGAAGATGTGGTGCAATAAAACCACAACTACATGTTTTTTTTTTAAATTAATGATGATCAGGAGTGAGTGTGTTTGAATGGCTCGCCATAAAGAGAAACGTAGATGAGTTCCTGTTGATTTGGCAGCCTGGAGAATGATGTGATTTGTGTCCGCCTTTTAGCTCGTTTCCCAGGTTTCCTTTTATCATAGATGCTGTGGCTGAGTTGTTGTAGTTTAATTAAACAGTGACTTCATTGTAGTTATCCACTGCGTCACATTGGCTCCAGTTTTCCAATACTGCATTGTTTTGAGGTGATGCTCTGGATGGCGTTGACAGTATATTGAGAGGGTTTTCTATATTTCATCTAATCCATGCATTTATTTATCTACCCACGAGTCACAACCTGCCTGTTAAAGTAAAAATAAAAACCTAATTATAACCTCCTCGGACATAATATTAGTTACATGCCAGTTTAACTGGTTTACATTAGGTCATAGCGGTATACCTGACCGACTGATAAGACAGGTTAAAGTCATGTCTATGGCACTGTCTACATTCGAGTATGTGCACTGCTTCTTAGCCAATCATCCATCGTGCAGAGAAGTGTGATACTACTGCTTGCCCTTATGTGAGTGAGAAAAAGAGAGAATCTAAATGTGTTTTCACACGGCAAAGTAAATAATATTTATAAACGCACAGTTTTAACTTGAGCCTGTGAGATGTTGTGCTTTGTTTTACATCATTTTGCTTTTTACACACTGCGATTTTAACATAAGCGTTGCTTAATGTAATTCTTCGTCTTGTCTTTCAGACATTGTCTCTCCACCCTTACAGGAGTTTGGTTTGGCAGCTGCCCCCTCTGTGCCTTGCTGGTGAGACAACCTGACCATTTCCGTCCTCCCCTGTCAAATAAATGCGCTCAGGACAACTCTAATTCAGTTTCTGCTTTGGCGGGTCCAAGTTTGGTCCATGGCCGGTCCTGTTTTTAATCGGTAATCACTCAGCGCCAAGCTGGACCCGAGGGCTCAGACTCCCCCCACCTGTTCCTGCTCCTCCGCCCCGCCCCCTAAACAGCCTTCCGAACACATACACGCATCCCAGCTCCGTAGCCAAGCGCTCCGATTGGCCCGTGAGGAGGAGGAAGAGGAGGAGTATGTCAGTGAGGCTGCACTTCAGAAGTTCACGGCCACCTACACAGATGCTGAGACCATTACTGGTAATTGCTGCATGCATATGTTATAACTGTCGGCAGACAAAACTTACTGGAACCCATTTGGCGCTGTTGTATCAGCACTGTGTGCAGACATGCGTATAATTCATCTGTCAAAAATGATCTCCTTTGGTCCTTTACAAGTCCATTTGGCTGCATTAATGTATTATAGAACTTACACAGTACAGCACAGTTTAACCCAATTAAAAGTTTACAGTAATGCCAGCCCCCAGTCTCTAATGGTTTTGGAGTAAAGTGTTAGGAACACTGCAGGCTGATGGAGGTGGTTTGGATGAGAGTGAGGCCTTTGGAGCTGTGAGAAACTGTCCCTTTTCTGTGACCCTTCTCTAATGTAACATCCTGTCAGTGAAGCAGCTCCAGGGGACTTCAGCTGTGTGTGAGCCAGCATGTGAAAGAGAGAAGACCTCTCAGTGGACTGTTTCTGTCAGTTCTTTCACGCGTTTCCCCTCCTCTTTTTTTCCCCCATCACCCCGTTAACCCTCCTCCTCAATGCAGGATGACACTAGTGTCCAATATGTAGCTGTGCGCTGGCCCTTCTCCTTTCTCTTTACAGTCTGGGCAGAATACCCACCAGACACTTTTAATTGAGTTGGTATTACATACAAAATTAATGAGTATTGATTTTTTTCTTTCCTTCTTTTTGCTATGCTAATCATGCAGCAGTCTAGATTAGAGGAGGTTGGGATTCTGAGGATCATTAAGGGAGGGAGAGGGAGCTGAGTAGATCCTGGCTAAAAAGCTACTTCAGCACTTCATAAATGTTGCCAAGCACTTATACAGCACCATACTGTGTAACGTTCATACTCACAGGAGCAACAGGAAAAGACCCTCCCAAAGACATTCTTTTTCCACCCTTGGGCATGATCTCAGTTCCTTGTATTATTTTGAACAGCAAGGTCTCTCTTTTTTTTATGTTACCAAAAGAGTCATGTAGGAAAGTCATACTCAGTCATCTATCATATGTAGATTTAGTTACACTTTTAGAGTTAAATCAACTGCAGAGTAAGCCAGAGCACCTCTACTCGTTCAGCATGACCAAATCGAAGGTTTGCGCTTATGGCTTATTGGTGACCAGGTACACACATCTACTGTAGCTGGTGCAGTGCAGGGTTTCCCCATATATAGAGTTTACTTGGCCAGGCCACCAAAGTAATTTAACACCCACTAAATATAAGTGGAGATTCATATTATCCATCCTAGAGAACAGGGCCATTCTTGGTCTACAGCAGGGATGATAGTTTTTGTTCCTTTAGAGATCCACTACAAACTGAATGAACCGAATGGAAAGTTATGAATTTGATGATATTGGTGTTTAGTGTACTCTGCCCAACAATCATGTTTTTAAGAGAGCTGAGCAAATCCCATGAAAATCATTCAATCATTTTGAAAGTGAAACATAAATGTTGCGAAATCTAAACTTTCATGAAAAACAGGCCAAAGTGCTTAAAGTAGAATTAAAGGAAAGAACTGCATGTCTGAAAAGTGTTATATTTACTGTTAGAGCCCGACCGATATCAATGGGGGCCGATATCAGCCATTTATTGATATATCAGTGTCAGCATTTACAATGACCTGTAAATTTAAATGGTAAATGGCCTGTATTTGTATAGCACTTTATTAGTCCCTAAGGACCCCAAAGCGCTTTACACATCCAGTCATCCACCCATTCACACACACATTCACACACTGGTGATGGCAAGCTACATTGTAGCCTGACAGAGGCGAGGCTGCCGGACACTGGCGCCATCGGGCCCTCTGACCACCACCAGTAGCAACGGGTGAAGTGTCTTGCCCAAGGACACAACGACCGAAACTGTCCAAACCGGGGCTCGAACCGGCAACCTTCCGATTACAAGGCGAACTCCCAACTCTTGAGCCACGAAAAAAAAAGAGACAGGAGAAACACCCTTTAACCATGTTATGAGTGTTATGTAGGGCACGTAAGCACAAACGAGTAATCCCCGACTTGTTGTAAAATTAAAGAAAGATTAATTTTAAACTGCACTGTAATGCGATCTTAATGAGGACTAATAAATTACTTTACATAATAAAAGTGAGGGATTATTTTTATGCTTTGTGTGTCTAAAATATCTGCCGATACATCAGATGTTTAAATCACCAATTCCCCTATCGGTGGTTCTCTGAAATAGATTTTTAGAAGACTGAAACCCTACAGTGCTGTGTACATTCATATGACAGCTTATTCCCTAAAAATCAGTTGCCGACTCTTATAGGTAGTCTGTTAAAGCCCTAAAAAATCTATAAATCTATATTATTATTGCTCTTTATTATCTTAACTTTATTTTCCTTTAGCTGTTGGCTTTAATGCATATTAATGCATTAATGCATTAATATGCATTAATGCATATTAATGCATTAATGCATTTTTTTCTTTTTTCTTTGGGTTTTTACGTATATGTAAAAAAAAAAAAAAAGTTCTTGATTTCAGGCTGACAGGCTCATTCTTTAACAGGTCACTTGTATTTACAAAGTCAAATGTGGAAATCAAAGCTGTGGTAGGATCTACAGCAGCCCAGTTTTAACTGTTCAAAGTCAGCTGAGGTATTCAGGTCAGTGCTGCCATCTGCTGGTTTGTGTTCAAATTTGCAGTTGTTTTGTTTGTGTCCTCATGTTTCCCTCCCTCAGCCTTCACTGTCTGTCATTCTGCTTCTCCAACTCTCTTTTTGAATCTCTCACAGAGAGAGGGAGAGCTGGTGTGGGAGTGGGTACGGGAGAATGAATGAACACAATGAGCTGAATAGAGCAGCTCATTGCCATGCGGCAGTTTCTGGGTGTGAGATTAATTCTCCGTGGTTACCAGTCTCCGATGATGTAAAGAGTTGAGTAACAGTGAAATTATGGGATGTCTGGTGTGGAGAGGACGATTGGGAGCAAACAGACGCATAGAAAAGAGGCAGAGGACGGATAACTTTGGTAAGCGGCTGGCAAAGTTATGGCAAGTGGACAAACAGAGTTGAATCTCATCTGATGGGTGTGCTCCTCTGGCTCTCATCCAATCACGGCATGCAGAAACATCCACTGTGCTGCTATTTTTCTTTTTCTTTTTTTAAAGGAGTGTTGGGTTCTGCTTGCATTATCACAAAGACAAGTTTGAACCTGTGCTGACCCACGAGAGTCTCAGTAAAGCGCTCAAAACACTCTGTGTGTTGAGATTAGCCTCTGTGAGCTAGTCAGTCTGATCAGTGCAGTCACTGTTTGAGGAAGTGTAGTCACTGAGTGGAAAATTTTGGCGGCGGGGGGGGGACTGCTGCACACATAAACTGAGGGTTGCTATGGCTACAATGTTTTTGTACATAAAAAAAGTATGAATAATCCAACAAGAACAACTGGGAGTAAGAACAGTGGCTGACTGCATACTTTACAGAACAAACTGAACTACATTAGTTTGGATTTTATCAATTCTGTGGACCTGAAAAATATTTAACAGTGGGTTGAATCTGAATTTAACATTCATAAAATATGCACTGTGAGTTTGTGCCAGATGTAGACAGATGATCTCATCTGTCTACATCTGGCACATGGAACACAAACACAAAGAAGTGATTTCAGATGTTTACATACTGTATCTGATGTTCTGTTAAGTTGATGCCTCCTTACTATTCTGGCTGATTCCAGCTCTTGCGTCAGTGTCATGCTACACAGCAGGGCTTTAAAAAAAAGGACTTAATCAGCTGCTCTGGCAGCTCTAATATTTAACTAGAGATGATTTTAAGGGTTAGGGTTAAGCGTTTACATATTTGATGTCTTTTAATGTCTAAAGAAAAGTATTCCTTCGCCCTTCATTTCTGGTCTGTTAAAGCTGTCCTTTAAGCTGCGTCCACACTGGAAATGATTGGCTCGTCGTGAATTGCTTTGCAGCTGACGGCTGGACGCTTGTGAATGTTCCAGACTCCTGTTGCCTGCATCTGTATTTGTATAGATTTTTTTTTTTTTTTTTTTTTTTTAATTTGTTATCAGGCACAACAATAAAGTTGAACATAAAGCACAAAAACAAAACAAACAAATAAATATACAAGAAAAAAATCTCCAGCTACTCACAGCTACTTTGTCTCATCAGCGGATATTTTGCCCATAGTCGCTTTAAGTCACTGAATGTGATTGACTCTCTCTGGTCTGTGGTTGCCATGTCGCTTGCGGTGTGATGCAGCGTTACCGTGTTATTCCACAGGATGTCCAACTAATCAAAATCGCCAGCTCACATTTGTATCCAAGTAAACTGATTTTTATTATGTGAATTCTTACTTTTAAGCGCACTATTACTAAGAACAGATTGGTGTAACTTCAACATTCATGGATGTTACTTAGACACACGTCACCGGCACTCCCCGACAGCTGCTTCCTCCAAAAGCTGGAGAGTTCACAAACGGCTTCAGAAACCAAGAGACTAAAACGCTGATCCCAATCTAATGCACCACCTTCAGCATGCCCCGGAACAAGCCCCTTTGATAGAGACCACCATCTTTCATCCCACAGGACCCAAATGATCCAGTGCCAGACACCACAGCAGAACCACAGATCTCCTGCAAACACGAGTGGGCTCTACACAGTGTTAGGAAGTTGGTTTTGCTCTGTGATATGAGTTATCAGAAGTGTATTAGGCAACCACAGAAAATATATACACATGGAAAAATATCTCTTTGTACTAACTGCACAAACCAAACGAGAAGCATTGTTGTGTGGAAGTTTGCATGGTTTTTGTCCTGGAAGAGTGGGAATCACTTAACCAAATATTTGTGATTTATAATCTGATAATTCCGCAGTTAAATCCTTCTTTGATGGAAATTGTAATGATTTATTGGGAAATCCAACAACCAATCCCATGTTACGTTTGTCATTCAAGATGTTTACTGTCAACCTGTCATGTAGGACTTGAGGGATTTTATTTTATTGGTAATAAGCTTTTTATTTACAAAAAATAACACCTGGGCAAACACAGTAGACTCAGATTCACAGTGACATTTGAAAACCCTGGTTCGCCACCCACGTGTAGATGTGTGAGCTGCCGGTGACATTTGATAACACTGACGTACCACTGCGCTTTATTTCATGAGTGCACCCTCTGTGACCAGCAGCTGCTTGTGCTGCAATCTAAATCTGGATAACCCTCTGCTGCAACTCCACGGAGCAGCACTACAACTTAAATGGAAGCAATTTTCTAAGTGTTAGTGGATTATAGTTTGCATCAAACCAGCCACCAACTTCTGTACTTCCTTTTACTTGAAATTACCTCATTTCTAAAATGAAACATCTCAATGATCGGTTACTTTGTGCACCACCCTAATTGCTCACGTTACCATGAAGTTTGGTAACTAGTGATTCTAAACTGATTAACGCAGCTATTAGTCTGCTTCTAAGACTATTACACATCAGCTTAGGATCACATGTAATCATATCGAGCTTCGTTTGGTGCCAAAAGCTGGGATCTGTGGGATTACAGGGAAAAAATCTTGAGTGGTGTTTTGGCAGGTTTTCTGCTGGAGCTTTGCTCCTGTCGCACAGACTGTGATTACTGCTGTAACGAGGAGAAACCTTTTCCGCTGATCTGTTTCTCTGGTAGTTTAACACTTGCTCTCTAATATAGCAAAATCTCCTTTACGTTGAGTTTTTTATCTTTTGGCTCAAGCTGTGTTTTCACCCACACCTCGAAGCACACACACACTCACACTTTTGAAATCTTTGATCCATCTGTCTCTCGCACATTTGAAAGGCCCGATCTCTCGATATTAGTGTTTTAGTAATGGAGCTTGAGCAGCTAGAAAGTAAAGACAGTAAAGTGCACTGAACAGCATCAGACCTGGTGTGGCCACAGTTGGTTTATACAGGATTAGGGGAAAATAGTGTGTGTGTGTCTTTCAGCTTGTATGCAGGGCCCAGCTGGTTTGTTGGCTGCCACAGTGTGGAAAAGTGAGAGAGTGGGGCGGTCCATGTGGTCTCTCGTCATTGGCATGTCAAGCATGATGGGACCAGTTTGGTTGGCTCCAGCCGCTCCTCCCTCCCTCTTTTTTTTTTTTCCCCTCTCTTTCGGTCTCCTGCACTCTGTACTGTCCTCTAAAACTTTTAGTACTCTGCTCTTCCCATTTCCCACCCTCCCGGCACACTCTCTCTCTTTCTGTGTTATTTCCCGCGACCTTGCCCTCTCCCGGATTGCTGGAAAATGTAATTGGAGGGCAAGAAGGGGGGCAGTGGTTGTCGTGCTCAGGCACCATGAGTGAGTATGCTCTGTGGAGAATGGTTTTCTAGCAGTTTCAGCTCATCTCTAGTGACAGTTATGAGCAGTCTGACTAACATCTGGACAGAGCGCTCGCTGTATCTTCCGGCTGTCCCTTTTGTTATCTGTTTGTCGGGGACTGTTGCTTTCTTGTCTTTTTAACCTTGTATATTGAAAGGGGCGTTAAAGAGCTGGCTTTGCAAAGGAAATGTTTTTTATGTTTGAATTGTTTCAATCTGTGAAAAATCAAAAGTGTCACATGTCATAATGTGGGTTCAGTTTTATAGTAAAAGATAAGATTTTCAGGTTTAAACGGCTAAAAGCCTGTTAGTGCGTTTTAGAAAGTAGTAGGTTTTAGAAAGAAGAAAAAAACCCTGGCTTTTCAAGTATTGACCTCAGGGGGCATAAGTGCATTGTTTTGGTCAACAGGAGGCAGCCATGTTGCATTTCAGATCTATGCTTTCTAGTTAAAGATTTGAAAAGTCATGTGTGGGAGGTTGAACGGTCTGACACAAACACTTTGTGACTGCTAACATTTCAGCTGATCCTAGTCAGTCAGTAGCTTTTCTTTAATGTGATAAAACCCTCTCTGTGTCTTCGTAGCCCGCTCGCTGTGTTAGGCAGTGTGTTTATTGCTCAGACGGACTGTGTGACAGGCCTATTTTTACATTTGAACTTGAACTTTCTTGTTGTGGTGTCCTCGCAGCTTGTGTGCTCTGTGCCTCCTCTGTATTTACTTTAAAAGGTTTTACTATCCACTCTCTTATGAAGAGATAGTGGGATACAAAAAAATACATATTTTAAAAAATGGTCCATAGTAAATGTAAAGTTCTGTTGTGTGATATTCTTTCTGTCACATGAAAAAATAAAATATTTTTATATGTATAATTGTTGCATTTCCCAAGAGGTTCAGGGGATCTGCTTTCGGTGGCTCACTTATTCTAAGAGGGAGCCCCACTTGTTTCAGTTTTTACACTGGACGCCCTCTCTGATGCAACCGAAAGGGATTTTGTCTCCTCCCAGGATCAAACCTGGATCTTTCTCTTGTTAGGCGAATGTGTAAACCACCACACCGTGGAGACACAAAGCAGTCTGAGCCTAAATGCTCAGTAGTATCAAATCACAGACAGGTGGTACCTACAGCTGCAGAGAGAGCAGGAGCACTGAGGCAAAATCACAACAAGCCCAGATAGGGCTGTGACATTTATACATTTTCTGATATGTTAATACGTATCAATGCCCCCCCTCCACACACACTTATTTCATCCTGCTTTTCTTTTTGCCTTTAAATTAGGCTAAAAACCTTGTTGGGTGACATTTGCAGTGTTACCATCCTTAAACATCTCCCATTTAAAGAGTTCACTGTTCATATTTCATATCAGAATCCAAATATTGCAGTATATTTAGGTATATTGAAGTATTATTCATGCTCATACGTTGTCAGAATGTGCTCCGCAGGAAAGCTTTTAATATATAGATTGTTACAAAACTTCAGTGTCAATATAATGGCACAGTTTATGTGCTGCTATACTTTGGCAGATCATTTGGTTTTACACAGAGATGTGCTAATCAATCATAATCTTACACAAACCAGAGGCGGCACAAAGTGGCAAAATCCAGAAAATTGTGAAATGTCACTTGTTCTGATGGAATTGGATATTCAGCACTTACATCTGTGTTGAAATTTCTCTGGCTGTGCTTGCTAAATGTTTGCCCAGCCTCTGCTGTGAGTGTGCGTTCCCCTTTTCAGCACAGTCGGTCATTCAGTCTGCATTAGAAAAACTGTAAGACCGCATTGTTGGGGAGACAGACAGACAGACGGGCAGATAGAGCGACAGAACAAAGAAACAAAGAACTTTATTTTTACTGTATGTTAATTCCCATGTTTTGTCTCATTCTGTCGGTCCAAGAGCTTCTCTGTTCTATATTTGTGGAGGAGGGAAAAAGAAAAAAGACCAAACCTGATTTGAGTGTGTAAGCAGAGAGAATGTGTTCTCTAATAGAGCCAAAAATGGATGACGCTTTTAATAGCACACTAAAGCGATGTGTGAACAGAGAGGCGCATAGCTGAAAGCTTAGGTAAGGTTATTTAAGTTTGCACAGCAGAGTACAATTGTGAATCAGTGGTTCACAGAGGAAGGCTGCTGTTGATTTTGTGAAGGAAAAAAAAGAGTGCACAACTGAGTGGCTCGGTGGTTAGGGCGCATGTGCCTCGAGCATTCAGTCCTCTCTTAAATCCCAGCTGACCGGAACTTTTGTGGCGTGTAATGTCATCCATCCATCTCCCTTTACTATCTCTTATCACTGCAGCTGTCATACAAGGGCTGAAAACACCCAGTAATCATTATTTAAATGATAAAGAAAGAGACCATACAGAGAGCAAACCTAATTTGGGCTATAACAATGTAAAAATATATACATTTCACATCTTTTGTTCTTCTTTTTCACAGCAAATAACAGGAAACAATTAAGACGTTTGATGTCAGGTTACTAGGGAAGCCCTGCAGCTAGTCGACACCTACTTACATCTGTTTATTTATTATGTCTGAGCAGGTTAATCTCGTATCAGCTGGCTGCACAGAGACTGGAGGCCTGATTTTGTTTTATCTTGTTTGGTATGCATGCCATCATTATCTCTGTTGGGGTAATAATGGGCTTTATTATGGCCAAGGAATTATTTATTGTCATAGATAAGGATGTGGCACAACAGTGGATTCAAACTTAATTTAAACTGTTTGGCAAGCCCGTATTTTATAAAAATGATTAGAAATGTTTGACATCTAGCTCATTTCAAGCCATTACAATCGCAAAGCTACGGTTAATTAGGGATACCAACTCAACTTTTAGCTGCTCTCCTTTTTGTTTGTTTTTTTCAAATCCTGCAATTAAAACCTAACCAGTTCCTCAGTGGGCCACTAGAGGGCCTCATACACCCTCCAGTTCAGTAGACTGCATGAGTGTACTAAATGAAATATGTTGTCCTGATTACTAAATTGAATAACCCAGAAGTTCTGGTGTTTCCTGTGTCCACTAACTTTATGAAGAATGTGAAAATAAATGTTTCCAAAGAAAGCAGCAGTTATTCTTCACTTTGTCTTCTCTCCATGTGCAGATGTGTGTAACAATACTGATTTGCCGGAGCTCGAGATTATCAGCTTATTGGAAGAACAACTGCCGGTGTACAAGCTGAGGGCTGACACCATCTTCGGTTATGACCAAGATGATTGGCTGCACACTCCCCTCTTGGGCCCTGACGCTGCCGTTGACCTGACCACTGAACAGATTGAGGAGACCCTCAAATACTTCTGTAAGTTCGTTATGCTGCGTTTTCAAAATATAACAACACGTGTGTCCTGTTGTTGGAGAGTGACAGTGAGAGATCTGAGTGTTATGGCAACGTTAATGTTGTGAAAATGAGAGAGGGTGTTGACTCCATTGATGTCTCCGTTAGTGTGGGCGAACCAAGTGACCGTGGTTGCCACAACAAATTTAATAACTGTTATCTATTTCACTCTGGTTAATGTTTTGCTTTTTCGTGCACTCAGTGCGCATGTTGTGTTTTTTTTTTATGCCGACGTCAGCACTTGTCTTATCAAACTGTGGCTTTTGATTGCCATCTGTGCCAGCTAGAGCACATACAGACCCACATGCACACAATTTGAATTAAACAAACACGCACAGGCTCGTGATAACATGTGCAAACACTGCACATAGCAAACCAAGGGAGTGTAGAGTGTTTTTTTTTTTTTTTTCAAAATTAATTATTAATATCTAACTCATGTCTACTTGGAATAGTGACTCAGGGTAAAAACATGTTCTAAAAATAAACCAAGCATCTTATAAATAGGCTTAATCAAGAGCTGCAAATACACCCCGGTGCCCCATTGCCTGCACCTTCAATTTTCTATTGACATTCCTTACAGAGAACCAGGCTATCAGGTGATAACGAGGGGGCAGAAGAGCCATTATTAGAAATCATGAAAATTGTTTTTTGCTGTATAGTCAATACCTTCACTGTGCTTTGTCATCATCTGTATCTCCACTTAGATTTTTACTAGCTATCCCCATCTGCTTCAAGCAGATGGCTCGGTATCGGCACCCTAAGGAGGAGTGATACATGAGCCAAGATGTTTAATGGTAAAACTCAACTGATCTTGAGTGTCTGATTGTACAGACTGGCACTTTGTGACGGTGCCAACTTGTTACCATTTTTAAGCATTTATATAATGAAAAGTCCAACCCAACTTGCATCTTGATCAGGAGCGCTGTGGGGGAGGGGGATATCCTACATGCTGTTGCATCATCCGAGTAAGCATTGATTTGATCTGCTGCCTGAGAAGGATGAGTGTGAGGAGGTTGTGACATGAGGCAGCTGACTGATCGAAGGCAAATCCATGGTGTGATGACATAAAATGCACATGTAACAAAGACTGTGGACTGTCTGATTGGTAGATTTGTCTCACAGCCTCAGCTGGTGATAGATATTTGTCAACAGAATAACAGATAACATGTAGGAGATGTCATTTTTAAAAAGACTGAGTTTTTCATTAGAATAGCTGTGTGTTCGGGATTGCGTTGTTTCTTATTATTTTATCTTTTGGTTCAACTGCATACCTGAAATCAAATAGCAGCACACAGACACGTATAAATGCAATGATAATACATGCATTAATGTGCAGGTTCACTTGGCAAGCAGCTCTAAATGATCCTGTAATGGGGTCTTATGCAACCTTACTGCATTACATGAGTAAGCAGTTATATGACTCTACTGGCACATTAGCATAAAACCATGCATGCCACTTAGTTAGCAGCAGTTGCTTTTTTTCACACTGTATAAGAAACACTGACTGTTTTTAGCAAGCAGCAGGTTAACACTATGTTGTTAGCCTTGTCTTAGCACATCCTGTGAGCATGTAGCTACTTTACGCTGTAGTTTCATAATGTGCTTCTCCCTGGTTCCTCTCACGTGCTTTCTGCCTCCCATGTGTTCGCTTCATCACTCCCTATATGACAAATCCCAGAATCCCCATTTTGGTTCATTCATTGCGAGTTAGCCACGTCACCCCTTCCAACGCTACACTGCCTTCTCTGCATCTACATGCTGCTCAGCCGTAGGCCTTGGAGTCTGAGGCTGTTTCCATAACAACCACGCAGAAGGACAAAGTAGAGGAGAGGAGGGAGGGTGAAATGCTGACATGTGAATGGTGGGCGGGAAGAAGCTGGTGATATTCCCCCCCTCATTGGCTACAGACACCTTCTTAGCCCACCCATCCCACTGTGTCGTCATTCTCATCATTTCTGCTGCAAAACCCGTGACTGCTGCTGCTGCTGCCTCGCTCTCTGTATCTCTGTGTTTATTGAGTCATTGCTGGAGATGCGGTTGTCCATGTGTTGAGCTAAAGAATGTTACAAAAGGGAAGGAAAAGGTCATTTTGCGACCTTAAGAAGAGAACGTGGCCAGAGTAACAGCTGACAGCAGCCGAAGGTGGCCTGACATGAAGCTATAAGTGGATGGACCTGATTATTTGCTCTGATTTGTTTCGGAGTGACTTCGGAAATCTGACGACAGAAAATAAGGAAGACGAGGGACTGATTTGGCAGAAGATGGAAAATTTGCTGAAAATGGTAAAGACTACCTGACGGACTAAAATACAAATAAGTGACTTTTTTTCCAGCTGACAGCTGGTGACGCAAATAATGGTTTTGACTGATGACATCCAAAAATGGCACCAGCAGTGCATTAAATTAAGCATAACACAGCAACGGGCTGGTGTTACTGAGTGTGGAACAGAAAAGAAATCTGATCATGAGCACCAGATTCTTACCTAAAGTAACCGTGTCCATTCTGGTATCTGCTAAGCATGCTGAGAAAGAAGAATTGAGATGCTGACCTATTGACCGCCAGACTCTACTGGAAACCAGTTAAAGTGACAGATGCTTGTTTCTGACCATGCTGGGATGCTACAGTTAAGTATGCTGGGACATTGGCACATCTGTCTGTCAGAGCAGTGAGGATGAAGAGACGAGGCCAGACCAGAGGCCAGAGGTTTGTTAAGGCAGACTACTACGAGCTGGACTGGTACTATGAAGAGTGCACTGATGGTAAGAGAGCACTAAAGTGTGGATTAACATGTACAACCTGAAAAGCCAGACACTTTCCTGGAGTTGGAAAGAGGCTCATTTACTGTATGTAGCAAGTAAGTAGTTTCTATTGGATTTCAAGTGGAAGACTGCTACTTAGATGGCTGTTGTGGGGATTGTATCCTAGTAAGACATTATTAGTACAGAACAGTTGAGACTGAAAATGGGATAAGAGCAACTACAATGGCACAGAAAGAGAGCTGTTTCCTGCACTTTACATACATCAACATGTCAAATTCTTTGCAATCTATCTAAAAAGAAACCAGTTCAAAGCAGGGGCATGGAGGACTTCCTGGAAAGTTAGCTGGGAATTTTTTGGCTTCAAATTCACACATATTTGAAGTGCTTTGAGGAAGTCGTGCACACTGAATATACATTTACTGTCTTTTAAGTAACTCACTATTGGGATTTGTTTGAATGTATGCTAGTTTCTTTCCTAATTAAATCATGTGAATGTCACCTTGTGGCTTGGCATTCTCAGCAAAACCATGAAGGTAGGTGTTGTGGAAAGGACAGAGAGGAGCAGCATTATAAACAGTAGGTGCTGTAATGGGTGGTGTTTGGCAGCTGAGTCAGTGGCTCCTAATATAGAGCCAAGTAGTAGTTGTGGGTGTTAAGTGTTGGAAGTGTGACTGGACTTTATGGTGGCTCCTGTGTTTCTGGACAACAACTAGAGTTCTTGTTGTGCTAATGCCAGCTCCCTGCTGCTGATGCAGCGGGTAGCTGCGTTAGCACATAGAGACAAAATGAATAAAGGTTATGTTGTGGAGATGGTGACAAAGTAACAAAATACAATCATCTAAACTCTCAATGACATAACTGCAGTAAATGATCTCCATAACACAGAGCAGGATTTTTTAGAAGCAACCTATAATTGCTTAGAAATAAGGTTTCGAGTTTAGATCTTTGCTGTTATTATCTGTGACCTGTCTTAGCTAAGTTTGCATCCACGTATATGTTTCTGCTCATATGCACAAAAATGAAAGCTTTTATCTGTAGCTTGTCCAGCAGAGCGGCTCCAACTCAGTCTTTATTGTACATTGAGGTCTCACTGTAGCACATGCAGCAGTGCACTGTGCAGATGGTGCTGTGGAGTCAAGCGGTGTCCTCACTGTAGGTTGCTAACTTGTTTTATTAGAAAATGCTGCTGGAGCGTTAATGAAGAGCTGATATTAGCTGATATCAGCCCCTGTTGGAGACCTAAAAAACAAAACAAGCTTAAACTAATGCAACGTTATAAAACGATCCTTTATTTATTGAATTCCAGTGTGTTTATGGTGTTTATGGTGGCTCCTGCGGTATTGTCTCAGAGTAGCTTTAGCGTGTGACTTGAAATGATTAAATACCAGATTGAATCTGCAGATTGATCCACACGGTCATGTGACAGGTGTCACTATCAGCAGGGTGCAGTAGTGGCTCGCTTGTTACCTTTTTTTATGCTTTTAAAAAAATTTTTTAGCTCCTACTCTTTCTTCACAATCATGTCCGTCTTTCTACTCTCTTGCCTTAGTCTTTTTTGCTCCCTAATTATGATGCACCTGCTTATGGTCCCTTATTTAAAGTGATTTCATGCTATACATATAGTTCTCACCTATAGTAATTGCTTTGCTTTTGGTTGTACACATGCACATTGTGCACTTGTTGTATTTTGACATCATTAAACTGCACACTTAATATGGATGTTGGAGGAGAAATGAGTTCATTGTCCTATATTATGCATTCTTACATAACAGTTTGAGACAGATTCCCAGTTCGAGCTGCACAACGTAAATGTTATTCACATGTGGCCAGCTGGTATAGCTTTTGTTTCCAGTCTTTTTTAAGAACTGATATTGCCTGCTAGACACTGATGGTAGGTTTACTGTGTTAAAATGTTTAAATGCTGGATGAGAAGGGACACACGGCTTCTTTGATAAAGCTTTTCATGGAGTGTCGAGGCAGAAATAGATATGCAGCTGGTTTTATGTTGGGGAGGGATGAGGAAGTAGGTTGGCTTATATTTAGCCCAATGATTTGCATGCTCCTCCAAGCCAGTCTTGTTGATAGCAACCTGCCAAATACTTTTTGGCATTTCCAGAGGCCTTCAAACAAATGGTTTAATGGACAGAGGACAACCAGGACAGCTGGGCTCAGACTGGGGCTGGGGCTAAATAAAAGGGTTCTGTTTTTCCATTGGGAATCTAAGAAATGGTTCTCACAATATTTGAATTTCAAGCTCTATTGAATACAGTTTTAGATTTTGTTTTGGGCGGGGTGACAAAAAGAAGCAATGCAAACTATAATGTTAATGTTTGTTTAATACCTCAGTGTCATTCAAATTGGAGCTTGGAGAAATTGCAGGTCCATAAAGTGATATTACTACTTCAGAGGGCCTGTGTGCCTGCTACAGATGACAGAAAAAGATGAAGTCAATCCTATCTTTAAGTGATAACGTGATAAACCCTGCTTACGGTCCAAACTACTGCGTTTATTAAGGCTGTTGTGTTTTCAGCGTGTTTTAATGTTCTGTATCTTGTTCTATTTCATCTGAACAAGCCCTTAAAAAAAAAAAAAAAAAAAAACAGTCAGTGATCACTGTCGGCCTCTTTCAATTTTTATTACCACTATTCATTTTAAAGCTCAGTTTTTAAAACTTTACGATGTAACTACAGCCCAGCCCATGCAGCAGTATATTAATGACTAACCTCGTATTGTGGATGGATTATCTCAGTTGTTCTCCTGACTGAAGTTTGGTCCGTTTACAGCATCCTGCCTTGCAGACACCTTCATCCCTAACCATCGAGAACCCTCCATTAACTTTTATCGAGTGGAAAAAAGTTAGCGCTCATCCTCAGTATGTTTATATTATGCTAACATGCTAACATAGCTGTGTAGCTAGCCACCACCTAGCAGATCATTATATACCAGCTAGCCCAACTTCAGTAACCCTACAAAAGTCACTACTGTTTAGTTTTCGGTCTTCATTTATGTTGGAAGTGATAGCAGAGCTGTACGTTTTAATTTTTTCAGAAATCCCTGTCAGAACATGCTATATCATCTTTAGATGGAAATCTGTTACGACTGGTAGAGCAGCCACACAGATCATTTTATTAAAGATGAAAGAATTTAGACAGTTTTTAACTCTCAGTGATGCCACAGTGTTTGTTTGACTTTGGGACCTGAAGCGGGGTTTGGACCCGGAAACGTCTAATGACATGAGACTTAAAGACCGGATATGTAAGTACCTTAAACCTGCATTATGTCTCAAGGCCACCAGGTGGCGATAGCTGTGGTTGCAAAAAGACTTCTTGTCCTATAGAAGTCTATGTGAAAACAGTGCTCAGTTTTGACCTGTACACACTTTTCTGCTGAGTTCATGAGCTCAGTCAGTCGTTTTTGGTCATATTGAATAAAAAATGAAGTCTAATTTGTAAATGTTGGTGATACAAAGTTTCAAACTGGAGGATTATCCGTGATACGAAATGGTCAAGCCCACCCATTGTCATATCACAGTAGCTACATGCATGTACCTTGTCTACGGTCCCTAGCTGACGTTTGCTTATTGATGATTATCAACTTCTCGGGAAGCTTTTTCTTAACTTAATTTGATATAAAATGTACATTTGATGCGCCATTTAAGTGGATTAACAACAAAAGTCAACATTTAAAAAAAAAAAAAAAAGTTTTTTGGTTTTTGAATAAAAGACTCAGAGCTTATTGCAAAACAATATGATATGTTTCCATGAGAGCTAAAGTGTGAGCTAAACTAGTGTGAGCTGAACTATTGGAGCATTAAGAGTCAACATGACCATAAAACAATGGGGGAGGTAAACGCTGCCTGGAAACACTGAGTGGTGTTTGTCCAGAGCTCTTTTGTTGCCTGCTGTGAAGCATCCATAGGAACATTGAGCGGAGTTACTCAGGCATGCGGGATGGTATTGAGCTGTCATCAGTATTCTAGACCAATTACTATAATTATAACAGTTGAATGCCAACTAATGAGCAGAAGCCGGAGCTTCTTTGATGTGTCATTTTTGAAGATTGGCCCCTCATAACAGCTCAGCTCAGACAGTCATGTGGCACTGACATAGATCATATATATTAGTCTTTTTTTTTTTAACATGCAATGAATATTATGGTATGTTATGGTAATATCTTCTTTCAAATGTTTAAAAATTCCTCTCTGTTCATGTTTTTTACCTCACCTCTTCCACCTGAACTATTTAAATGCTGCGATAAAGCTTGTAAGTTTACCTTTAAGATGAAGTCACTAATTGACTGGTTAATTTATGGTGTAATATAGAAGGATTATTAGTCTTTATTAAACTCTTGAAATGTTGTGAAACTTTGCTGGAATTTTTTTTTGTTTTGATTTTTGACAGCTTGTTTCATGTCAGTGGTTGGCTTGTTGCTCAGGAACGTGAGGCATGAGATTTGATGCCAAACTGAAACTCTGTCTGTCCACTCTTTGCAAACTCTTTTGTCGTTGTGTCTTAGTCATCCACTTCCTGTATGTCCCCATTCAATGAAAAGAAATATTTTTGCTTTTGCATCACACACTGGGCTAACAAACCAGGAGGAGACACAGATGCCTTTGGGGTTGCATCAGGAAGGGCATCTGGTGTATAAAATCTGCCAAATCAAACATGAGAAGCTACCCGCTGTAGCGACCCCTGGGGAATAGGGGAACAACCCAAAGTAGCTTTGTTATATCTCACCTTGTAAATGCAGTTTATGCAAGATTAGGGTTCTGTAGGGTCAGTTTGTATGGCTGTACAAGTATGTCTCATGTACTGTCTCAGAAACAAGTTTATTCTTCAGTCTTTCTTCTGATTGACTTAATGGAAAATCTCTAAGCAGCTCAGCTCAAAGTGCCCTTGCTTATCTCTTGACTCTCTTGATAACACTGTCTGCACGTTAACTATAGTATGCAAAAACATTCACCTGTGAAGGTGTGTGTTTGTGTGTCTGGCCCAGCCCTGGAAACGGGTTGTGTGTTATTTTATGCCCTGCCCTATTGTCACCATAGAGCTGAGCAGGACTGTACCAAGTTACTTTCAGGGTAGGGGGGGCGATTGTAAAGTGACTGGTGTTTGTTGGGAATTGTTCAAGGAGAATTCTCTTTTGGTTGCTTCTGTTGTTGTTGGTCTGAACCACAGCAACCACACATTAGTAAACCACTGGATGGATAACACAGATGAGAATTAAAGGCATAAATATTATGCATTTTCAATGCCCTCATCTGCTTGATTAAATCTGTTTTAACTTATTTTTTGTTAAATTGTTTGTTACATTGTTGACCTGAGTGAGTGTGCCAGTTTACCCCATGTTTGTGGCAGAGTGGAGAAGGCCATTCACTGACTGGCCACAGAGAAAAAGGGGAGGAGTTTAGTTGTCTCACTGAGCTGCCATAGAAATGACACACACACTTAGAAATTCAATTACAAGCAGGTCCACGCACACAGGCTTTACCAGACATGTACCATGGAGTGCACAGAGAGGCACATGACATTTAGGGAGAAACTCAAAGTCAGTTGCCTTTGGAACACACACAGCATTGTTTGCACACTTTCACACATACACACACATAGACTAGGAGACTGATTCACAGATTCAAACACACACAGGTAGAAACCATGGCGTTGTATCTGGTTAGCTGAAGCATCAGGGGAGAGGATGGCACTCTTCTTGTATGGCGATGAGGAGAATCTGGATTTGCCGAACGAGGATAAAGAATATGTTTGTTTGCCGAAACATGACAGCACAGAGCAGGAAGAAGAAGAGGAGGAGGAGGAGGAATATACCAGTTTTCCCAGTCATGAAAGATCCAAAGTGGAGGAAGGGGAAGAAGAAATGGATGAAGAGCAGCAAGTTCTGTGTGAAGGTAGCAGTGAGATGTGTCTGGGACTAAATCTCTTGATGTTACTTTTGTTAATCCTTATCACTCAGTGCAGTAAGACACCTGTTTATACAATTTGGAACTATATAAAAATAACAGACGACATTTAACTTTTCTGTAGGCTATCATGTCTCCTGTGGCTGTGGTTTCATCCAGCGGGTACTCTCCCTGATGTTGATGATTTGTGTGTTTGGTTTCAACACGGCACGGATCACCTACCTGCTGGGCTGACAAGTACAAATATGGGCTTGGCTTTTCATCTCAGCTGTGACTTTTGTTTTTGATATGAAGGGCCAGCAGGCTGCATTTTGAACTGCAAACGCACTTGGTCTGTGTTTAATCCTTTTAGGGTTTGTTTCAGGGATCCTTAAAAAGAGATGAGGGAGAATGATGTGCATCATGAGGGATGTGCACATGCACTCTAATGGCAATTTGTTAGGCAAGAAAAAAAAAGTCTCTTTGCATTAATGTTTGATAATGTGTGAAGTGTTTGGTGAGCGCGTGTAAGTCAGCTGCTGTTGCATGGATATGTTTTGCAGTGGCTGTTAAGATAAATATGTGCTGCTCCAGCTAAAGACGTGGTATTTCATGGTCTACACAGGCTGTGCTTGGGGTATTAATGTGAATAACAGGGCTTCCTTTCTGTTTTCTTTTCTTTTCTTGTCTATGAACCTGTGTGCTACAATTAAGGTTATTATAATGTCTGTAACTCCAGACTTCAAGTGCACCCACTACTTCTGCTGCAACACACACAAAACAGAAGGCCACGAGGGTGTGCTCACGTGGAGGTTTGATTACATTATGGCTCTAAATCCAGAGTCGGCAAATCAGATATCTGTGTTTAAGGTGATTGTCTTTAGTCCTACCTATCTCCGAAACCCACATAGTTTTCACAGCTGCTGAATAGGACCACTTGTCTGATGTCCCCTTTCCTTTGTCATTGTCTTGGAGCAAAATAAATAGAAAGAGATGGTGTGTGCATGTCTTAAGTTACCCAGACTTTGGATAATATATCAAGAATACATCCTGCTCACCTTGCAGAATTAGGTTACACTTCCTCTTTGATAATCCAGGTTACAGTCACCTTCTCTAACCTGTGTTGTTTGTCTTTAATGCCTGTTTCTCACCAGAATGGCTTAATAAAGTCAGTCTGTAATAGACAGACTTTCTGTAGTCAGATCAGCTTTTGTTAGTCAAACTATCCTCACTTTTTTCAGCTTTGCCGTTTGACCTGGGTGGAGTGTTACCATGGAACCAAGTCAGCACGGAGAGTTTAATAGATGGCAGGTAACAGGCTGCACTCTCACTATCAGCAGCAGAGTCCTCTAATAGGCCAGATATCAAGTAAATAAATGTGTGTCTGTGTCTGTGCGTGCATGCACGTACACAAGTTTCCTCATACCAAATCATTCCAGTAAGTTTGTGGTTCAGCGTGGATGTTTCTCTTTGTGTGTGTGTGTGTGTGTGTGTGTGTGTGTGTGTGTGTGTGTGTGTGTGTGTGTGTGTGTGTGTGTGTGTGTGTGTGAGAGAGACACTTGTGTCTGACAGATAGTTAGCCTTTTGTGATCAAACTCTTTGAAGTGGGATTTATTTTTTTTTTAGTATTACTATCAAGGTAGCTTGAATATTGGCATGCCAGTACACTAGTGCCATCCATCCTCCACTTATCCAAGTAAGCTCACAGCAGGCAGAGCAGGATATTCCACGTCCTTCTCCCTTCACTTTCCAGTTCCTCTAGAGATCCCAAGACCCCTCTCAATAGAGATGACATGCATAATCTCTCCAGCAGGTTCTGAGTCTACACCGATTTTGCATTATTCCACTTGTGCATGCCTGGAAAACCTCCAAAATGAGGCATCCAGAAGGAAGCATAACCACATTCCTGAACCTTCTCAACCAGCTTGTTTTCACACAAAAAAAGCCAGTTGAGGTTTCAGACCATATCTGTGGCAAATACTAAAATAACTATAAAACTAGTTATTGTATTATGCTGAAACGTGGCCCAAGCATTTAGGATCATGAGAGAATGACACTTGACTGACTTTAGAGATCCCTTGTCGAATTAACTTCTAATGAACTTGTAGTGCTAGCAGACAAATGTGGGTTTGGTAATAGTCCTAACGTTATATGTGCTGAACTTGAGCATCTTATCATTATCTCTGTAAAAATGAAACAAAAGGACACAAACAACAAAAACAGTAAAAATAAATAAATAAAAAATAATAAAAATAAGATGCAGGGTTTAGGTGAAGACCTGATTTGAAATCGCCCTTGAAACTTTTGGCAAAAAGTAAACGGCAAACAAGCCAACGTGCCCTTAATTAATCAGATAAAATACCTTTATAGTGCTTCAATGTTTCCTTCCTTTGTTAGCTTACTTAGTTAAGGATTTAATCCATTATTAACTTTTATTCCCATCAATGATCATCTTCCTTGTTTCCAGAGGTCTGCACTACACAAGGACATGAAAATCTGTTGTTTACATTGGCCAGCTCTCTTTTGCATTCTGCCAGAACTTCACACAGTTTAGCATGTTGATGAAATTACTTTCCTCCTTCTATACCAAAAGTAAATACCTTTTTTTCTTTTTTTAAAAACATATTAACGATTTATTGTTGGTGACAAATAACATAATTTATCTTAGTGAGCTTACTGACATATTGCAAATCTATCAGTTACAATTTATGGGATTACAACTAAAATAAGCTGGATCTATTACAAAGGAGATGATCTTAAAATGGAGTTGGTACCTTTTTAGAAATGTGTGTAACTTGTGGAGCTTGATGGCTGCATACTATTATGATTTGCATTTGTATAGCTCACAACATTTACATTTTAAAGGCTCCCCTGGGCCTGAGCTGGGATGCGGGGGTGAACTGCCAGTCCTTTCAGGCTGAAACTTGGTGTGAAAGCATTCTTCCCTGCCTCTGAGTTTCTGCCGTTAATGTGCATTTCCACAGGAATTTATAGCAATGCTCACTTATGAAAGTCTCACTTTTCATGCAGTGGAAACTGTTTAAAAAATATCTGCACTCACAAGTGAAGATATTTTAAAAAAAGGTTGCTTTAATTTTTATTTTATTTTTTTATAAATTTGAATGAAACAAGGTAGTATCAAGGAACAGCCCTAGCTAGTTTTGTTGTTTTATGTACGTTATCGGTCTATGAATCATGTTTCCAAATTAAACTATGAAGTCATACATATGTAAACTCCTCTGTTTGAGGACTGAGGGAGTTAATAATAAGCAGCAGGGCTGAGGCGTGGCCCTTCACTCTGACCTCTGTGTCAGTATTCAATAACTTATCTTTTCTGAGTCATTTGCTAGGAACAAAAACCCTGAGCTATGCGGGCGGTCATTGTTGGCGTATTTATGCTTTCATGACTTTAGTGCCGTCAAGTCCAGTCTGCACTTTGTGCTGCACAGGGCTGTAAAACCTGGCACATGCATGTAGATAAATAAAGCTAATGCACTCCACACCCACAGCCCACACCTGTTAGAACTATGAGCTGTATATGGGGGAGAAAAAAAAAAGCCTTTTCTTCCAACACATTATTATACAAATGTCTTAATGCATGCTCAATCATCCAGGTAAGTAAATCCCAAAACTGGACATGTTTATAAGTATTTACTTGGTACCTGATATAAAACAAACAGGTCATGTTTGTCAGGTACAAAAATAGAAACTAACTCCTTAAAGCATCTGACCTCACATTTTATCGAAAATGGTAATAATATATTATTTATTTGTATTATATTAAATGGCGGTATCTGTATGTATGACAGAAAATGGGAAATCTTTAAAGAGGCAATAAATTGCCCCAAAAATTGCCCATAGTGCAGTTTTGTTTTGTTTTTTGGCTTGAGTGATATGAATGCATACATGAAATCAACCTAGATAATGATTTAATAACATGATTTATATTATCGAGTCCAAAAAAAAAAAAAAAACCTGTTAAAGCTTCTTCTGGAAATGTTGTGGTGAGCCTTCAACACTCAGTTTCTTTCCCTGTTTCTGTGTCTGCAGTGTTGTGTGCTGACAGAGTGGGCCAGATGACGAAGACCTACAGCGACATTGACGCTGTCACTCGACTGCTGGAAGAGGTAAAATTCGATAAAGTAGAATACCCAGAAGCCCAGGACACTGTCAGAGGGTCTGTAAGGCCATTCGGTCACACGGTGTTATGTCATAGTCAAAACGCGGGCGGATTTATCAGGGTTGCGACAAAGAAAGCAGCTTCATAAAAGTTGTTTCCATCGGCTGATATTCAAATGTAACTTTATCCTCCTCAGCTGACTGCGCTGACCAACACAATGTAAAGCAGGGAGGAAAACAGGGTGACGTCACTGTTAAAGTATGAACCTGAGCAACCGGACAGCATTGTGACAACATGGCTTAGACAAACAGCACCATCACCAAACACATGACTTCCATTACTGCGAACACAGTTAATGTCAGATCTGTATATTTCTGATCATGTCAGTTATTTTTATTTCTTATAGCACATGAAACTATTGCAGTATTTGCTTTGCTAGTGGCTTTTAATAGTACAATAAATAGTCCGGTTGATGTAGTAATAAAAACAGGAGTGGCTAGTTAACAATAAGCTTTTAACTATTGCCTCATGTTGACTGACGGGAGTTTTCCACTGCACACTGTGGCTGATGTACAAAGGTTTCCTTTTGAGGCTCATATTTAGTGATTAGTGGATATTGTGTTGCTTTTGCCACACTCTTTTGTTTTGTCCTTTTCTTCACTGATGTATTTGAATTTACCCAACATTTAAAGCTGATTTGAGCAATTCTGATACACGCTAAGAAAGGTTGTCTGGTGTAAAAACTCTGTGTTAAATCAAATATACAGATACTTCAAACCCATTTTTCTAATAAAGGAGCAGCTGAAGGAAGCATCTATATATTAAACTAGGCTAATGGTTGAGGGGTTTAGTTTACGTAGACCTGAAGCAGGGGAAAATTACTAACATTGGTCTTTGCAAATGTTTAAACTATTGAAATTCATTTTGCTAAACGCAGCTTTGTCTCTGCAGAAAGAGCGTGACTTGGAGTTAGCGGCTCGCATTGGACAGTCACTGCTGAAGAAAAACAAAGCCCTCAGTGAGAGGAATGAACTGCTGGAGGAGCAAGTGGAGCACATACGAGAGGAGGTAAACAACGAATATGTGTGCTCATAGGTGTTACAGTATTTGGTGGTGGGAACTGTGTAATAATGCATGTCTGTGATGAGCTGAACGTCTTGCATGCCCCCCCTATCTTCTTCTGACGTTAATCGTCTCCTTATAGGTGTCTCAGCTGCGCCATGACCTGTCCATGAAAGATGAGCTGTTACAGTTCTACACCAATGCAGCCGAAGAAAGCGAAGGCGAGTCGATTACCTCTACACCGTAAGTCTCCTTTTATTACCTCCTTTCCTTGCTGCTCAGTATATTTCCTCATTGTTCCTTCTTGGTCAAATGAATATCACATTTTATCTTAAAAGTTCTGTGGGTTTTAACAGGTTTTCTTAATAAAAATATATAAAGTCTGTTGAATGACTTAAACTAACAAGCGTAACTCTTTCCTGTATGTTCACAGTGTCCGTCCCAGTGAACCAAGTGTGTCATCGCCAAACTTTTTCCCCCTGGAGTCGTTGCAGAAGAAACTCAAGGATTTGGAGGAAGAAAACAAATCATTGCGATCTGAGGTATTTTTATTTTATTTTGCCTGATAGTCTAACATGCATGCATTAGAAAACTACTACTTTTCTTCTTCTTTTGACTGCTCTGTATGTCCTCCTTCACTATATCCATGAATTTCCACTGTCGTCTTCCTCTTTTCCTCCTGCCTGACGGCTCCGTCTTCAGCATCCTTTGTCCAGTATATCCACTGTCCCTCCTCTGCTCATGTCCAGCCTTGCCTCTTTAACTTTGTCTCCAAAATATTCAACTTGAGCTGAGCTGTCACTCTGAAGTACTCTGTGAATGACTCAGACCCACACGGCATTCGGTAACTGTTTAGTCACTTTTATTTATATGTCACACACCCAATGTGTTTAGTTCGGCACTGCTAGTTCAGCCATGGTCAGCTTTCCAGCTGGCTCCACGCTCCCACTGCCGATCCCCGGCATCACTAAAAGGGAAAAAGAGTTCATCAGCCTAATTCCCTTCACCTGGACCTCAGCCTCCCTGACACTGCCCCTCGAGCCCGCTGAGCCAAAAACCACACCCCTGCCGCATACTCATTTCTGACTTTGTCCATTCTGGTCACTTCCATTGAAAATCTTCAAACTGGCCTCCAGTCTTTTTGTCAGTGTCTCCAAACCATACATCATAGCAGGTCTCACTGCCATCTTATAGATTCCCTTTCAAAAACATTCATATAAGAAAGTCTTATATGAATTATAAGCATGATCTTATCTTTGCTGTGATGTGAAGTTATTTATTAGGATAATAATGTTGTTTCCTGTTGTTATTTTCATTTTTCCTCCAGGCGAGTCATTTGGAGACAGAAACGATCTCCTATGAGGAAAAAGAGCAGCAACTTGTCAATGACTGTGTCAAAGAACTACGTGAGTGGCTTTTTTTGTTTGTTTGTTTCCCCTCACACACAATCACAGTCACTCTTTAGAAGCAGTGTGGCCATAAGCTGTATTTTGCTGAACACCTGTTCTCATTCCCAGGCGGTGCCAACCTGCAGATTTCCTCTCTGGCTGAAGAGCTGGCCAGGAAGACTGAGGACGCCTCCAGACAGCAGGAGGAGATCACACACCTCCTCTCCCAGATAGTCGACCTCCAGAAGAAGGCCAAGCTTGTACGGAAGTCCCGATCTCTGTCTTAGATTACGTTAAACGCTAAAAATACTTTGAATGCAGTCCGTTTCACACCTGTTGTCCTCTTTTGTCTGCCGTGTTGTCAGTATGCTTTGGAAAATGAGGAGCTGACTCAGCACTTGGGTGCAGCCAAAGACGCCCAGCGACAACTTACTGCTGAGGTAGGGCAATCCAGGGCCTGGTCACCATGGCAACAGCACTGTGTTTTCTGCATTGCCAGCTGCTGCCAGATGAGGAAAATTTGTACAGATATATATATATATTCCTGCCATCATTTTTGTATTTTTTGTTAGATTTTATGATAATAAAGTAATCCTCTTACACATGCTTCCATCAACACATGTTATTGGTCCAGGAGAGATCCTGCTTAATGCTTCTCCTGTCTTCACATATTATTATATCACCAAATTTAGCACCTACAGTATATGGTCCTTTTTAAAAACATATTTTATACCATAATAAAACCGTATGCAAAGCTCGATCTCTCCGAGAAGCAAATTTTATGAAAATCAGTCCTTTCACTGTATATATATTTAACCGAGAGATAAACAGGAAACAAATGACCTCCAGGCTGGAGGTGAAACATTCTGCTCGCATGCGTTTCATTTTCTTCTCTGTAAAACTCTTCCTCCTTTCTTCACTTTTAGTTGCAGGAGTTGCAAGACAAGTATGCAGAGTGTATGGAGATGCTCAATGAAGCTCAGGAGGAACTGAAGAACCTGAGAAATAAAACTCTCCCGCTCAGCACGCCGAGGCGTTTCCATTCCCTGGGCCTGTTCCCGATGGTGAGTGATGAAGTTAAATTTTTAAGGGTTGTTACAATGCAAATGAAATGTACATAGTTAGATGAGAGACTCTGTCTGCATCACAGCATCTTCAGTTCCCAAGTAGCAATTTGTTTCTTCTCCAGGACTCACTGGCAGCAGAAATAGAGGGCACCATGAGGAAGGAACTCCAAATGGATGATCCAGACGTAGAAGAGCAGAGGTACATATCCTTTTTTTTTTTTTTCTTCCACAGTATGATCTGATTCAGATGTTAATCATTTGTAATAATCTAAAAGTCATCCATCAACTCCATGTTTATGTGTCTGCAGACTGCATCCGAAGCGAGTTTTCCAAACGGTGAAAAACCTCAATCTGATGCGTCAGCAGCGTTCTTCTCTAGCCCCCTCTCCTCTCAACATCCCAGGCTCCAATCAGACTTCATGCTTCACCTCAGGGCGTTCCAGCAGGGTGGGCACGCCACGCTCCAACTCCATTTATGGTAGTGAAACAGGAAGTGGGATCTTCCTAGACAACAGGACTAGCAGTATCCTGGAGACGCCTGATGACGGGTATGGACATCGCTCCCGCTACGGACCGTAGATTTTAATAATGAAGCATAATGACCTGATGAAATGTATTTAATTTAGAAGCACCCCAGTTAGGTCATTAACACAGTGTTCATTTGCAGCTGTTTTGAAGTTTGATTAAGGTTCTCATTTCAAAGTTTGGCAAACAGCTTCTAGTTCCAGTTTCACAAATAATTTCCTGTGTTTCTTTGTCATATCTGACAGTAAGTTGAAAATCTTAAAGTTTCTTCTGTGATTCAAAGGTTTGGATTCTTTTTCTAAATGACTTGTAAGCATTTTATACACTTAAGAGTGAAATAACACAATTATTTAAGGTTTCTTCTTATTTTTTTCCCTTTTGTTAGTGAATGAAATTAAACTATCTTTTTATTCTATCTAAAATTAGAGATTAACTTTGCAAAATAACTGTACCGCTGTCTGTCTCCCTCTTCAGGTCAGAGGACTCCAACAAGCGCCCCCCTGGTACCCCTGGGACTCCGGGCAGCAGGGACTTGGAGGCAGCATTGCGCCGCCTGTCGCTCCGCCGGGACAACTACCTCTCAGAAAAACGATTCTTCGAGGAGGAGAGGGAGCGAAAGCTGGCTTACCTGGCCAAAGAGGAGGAAAAAGGAGGCCCAGGAACCCCAACGGAAAGCTTGTTCTCGCTTTCCTCGCATACCTCAGTTGGAAGCATCTGGTCGGGGTACTCATTCACACCCAGGTCCTACCTGCCGGAGAAGCTGCAGATTGTAAAGCCACTAGAAGGTGATTATTCCTCTCAGAGTCACAAGTCCTCTAATCTTCCACATGACGAAAAAGAAAATCAGAATTTCGGCAGTGAAAAAACCTTTCGCAATGAAAATGAGATTTTGAAGGAAAAACACAATGAAAATCAGGACCAGGTGCAAAATTCCAGCCTCACTCCTCCCAGGATACACAGCCAGGGCTGTGAAAGTCAAGCAACTCAGAATGAGAATCAATACCTGATCTTTCACAAATGCAATCAGTCCAAGATCTTTCTGAGCGCCTCACCAGATCCTAACAAGCTGCGAAGGAGCTCCAGTTTGATGGAGCTGAGCAGTCTCTCAAGCTCACAGCCTCAGCTGGCTGTAGCCACAGGTCTGCTGGAGAGGTTGGTGCAACAGGATGGTAGTTTAAATCTCCAGCACTCCTTTTATTTTAGACATACGCAGTTGCGCTGCTGCTTTGAAATATAGGTTAGCCTGCTGTGTGTGGAGCAGTGCGGCTGGTTTGAAGGCTGCAGTTTAAAGATGAGAATATTTCAGTGAACACGTTCTGCACACAGTACCTTATACAAAGTAGATTTAATGATTTCTTTTCCTAATATTTAACACAAGTGTTGTACTCGGACATCGGAGCGTGTATCAAACTATAAAGTTGTGCACAGCCATAATGCGTTAAAAAGCCTACCTAGCACATAACAACATATGCTCACTGACACATTTGCAGTGAGTGATTTCCTGTATGGTATTTGAAATGCACTTTCTGTATTTTTGAACACATGCTGAACATGTTTCTGATGCCTTGTTCTAATAGAGGAGCTTTATTTATTATTTATTGAATTCTTAGTGTTGGAATGTCGATACAGAGCAGTTATCGCTATATTTATAATAACAGCAAATATTTCTAATGTGGAGGAACTCAGAAACCTGTTTCTGTTAACGTGTACTTCAATCATCCATCCACTCTCAGTATTGTCCAGTGGAACTGAAGGCTTCCTTACATCTTGTACGGTGGCACCACCTAGTGTCCAAACTTGAAGTTGCAACCATTTACGTCATAGGACTAAAATGTGTTCTCAAAGCACATGAACTTATGAAAATGTAAAAAACAAAAAGACATGGAAATGTTTCATTTCAAGTCTAACAGTGGTGCAGAAATAAGAAGTAATGTAGAAACAATCTCAGGTGATTATTTCTTAAATGTTCATCTGTCTTCATGGGTTCTTCATACATTTCTGAGCCTTTCATCAGTGTCATGATGCTGTATGTACTGTCCACCTCTTCCACTCTTCATTTGTTGGCCTTTCAGTTCACTTTGGTCTTTGCACTTTACTCTTGTTCTATTCTCCTTGTTTGCTTTCTTTGATGATTTCTTGAATAAAGTCTTCATCATTTTCCACTTTCCTTTTCTCTCATTTCTTCTGCGTTTGTTCTTTTGCACTGGCATCTCTCAAAATGCATCTCTAGTAGAAAACCATATTTCTAGACTTGAAATTCAAGCAGTTCGGTGTGCGAAGACACTTTGGTGTGACAGTGTTATAATCTAAGAATGTGCATTTGCCTGCTTGTCCTGTCTGTGTGAGGTGTGAGTATATGTTGACATGCATTGTCTGTGTCCACGTCTCTACTTTGGAGCTTAGCCTAGTGTATACGTGTGTATATATAATGTACTAACAATAATTTTCTAGTTTTCAAGCACATTTCAACACATAAACAACACTTCCTGAACATAAGTGATGTCTTCATGTTCACCTGCAGTAAGACGCTTTTAGAGTTTAAACAGATGTAGTTTGTTTAACCTGTGATCACTGAAATCTTGATAAGCACAGCAGTACCGTGTTGTGTGCAGTGCGTGTTTAAAGGAGGTCATGAACTTGTTACAAATAGCTGAAGCTGCTGTTGATTTTTGTGTAACTTAAGGATGTGTTTTTTCCTAGGCTCTGCTACGCTCCACGCATGGCAGCAGCTGGCTCAGCCTCACATGGGCGCTCTGCTGGATCACCGGCCCGGTGTGGTCACGAAGGGCTTCCGCACTTTAGCGCACGAGCAGGAACAGGAACAGGAACAGGAGGACAGCTGGCAGCTGGACCAACCAGAGGAGGATGAAGTATCATGTGACTCATTTAGAGGTGTGCTAGGGGAGAGCCCTGCTCCCACGGATCTGCCTCGCTCTACCTCCACTCCCGCAGTCTGCCGCAACAAAAACGGCAACACTGAAGAAATCAGCCAGTCAAACGCACTGAATGGAATGATCTGCAGGGCGGCAGAAGCAGTTCAAGGAAATGGACATGTTGCAAACATGCCCTTTCCTCTCTCCAACACGTCCCCTTCCTCTCCGCTCCCTTCTTCTTCCGAGATCAACGGGCACGTGGACCCCAAAGAGCGCCAAACCTTACAGCCAAACACTGTGGACCGCATGCCTGGTGAGGGAGCCTCTTAGCTGGGGTTACAGCACTGCATCAAACCACAACACCTTCATGTTTGCCCCGGAGCATGGGGATAAAGGGGACGAGGGTGAACAGGAGGGGTGGCGGGTTTAGGGGCAGGAGAAAGGATTCATTGGACATGTGACATCCCATCCTGCATGATCACGCTCATGTGTACACACCTGCACACCCACCCACCTCAGGAGCTGTCCCCGTGTATGCAGCCAGCGAACGGCAACGAGACAGAGTACATGTTTTTATTTTTGTTCTTTCGTTTCCATCATTTTCCATCTGCAGCCTTTCTTCTCAGTTCACACTTTCTTTTGCTGCCACTTTTTTTCCTTTATTTCAGCCAATCACGCTTACACTCAAACTTTTTCATCTTTTGCAAAGTCTTTAGTATCTTTAGGTATATTCTATAAAACATTTTAGACACTATTTAGGAGCTGGAGGGTTTAATATTTCATGCTAAGCTGTACTGTTTTGTAGCACACAAGGACACAGATACAGAAAGAAATTTGGCTGAGCTCGAGCTAATGCTGAAGTACGTGCAGGTCAAGTACTGTTGGGGCAGCTGTTCGAGTCACATCAACTCGTGACACTTGCGGCTGGCTAATATTGGAGCCGACTAAGCAGCTTTGGTGTGGATGACTGCCGTGCCATTGATATTCCTCTTGTCCCAGAGATGCAAATCTTGTGGGAGTGGGTGGCTTTAACTTTGCTGCCATAAGCCAAAAATGAACATTAGAGTTTCAAATGCAAAGCTTTATTTATTATTAAGTCAACATGGTGCCATTTAAAATGGAGAAGAGGCGCAGACTAGAATAAAGCTTTGTGTGCCCAGTACAGTGAAATTAGGAGCGCTGACCACTGCATGAAGACACAGAGAAACATTAAATAAAACAAATTAATGCAAGAAATTCAAGTTAAACATTGTAGTGCTATAACTGTAATTAATATGAATGTAAAAGCAGAACACAACTCTAGAGGTATAGATCTCTTTATTAACACTAAAAAGTTTAAAGTGTTGCAGGGAAGACAGCCCAGTGTGGCCTTGGTTGTAACTTTAATACCACTGCAATGAAAAATCTGCCTCACAACTTAACTCTTCTACCTCATTTAAGTGTTTCATAATTCATAAAAGATCAAAGTGGAATAAACTTATCTTTATTCTTTAGGTATACAAAGTGAATATTCAGTCACATCAGATGAGTGTGTAACAGATTCAGCTGCTGTTTCTTGTTGTCGAGACTCACTCGTAGCAACCAAAGCTATTAGCTGGGATAGACTTTGAGTTTCTCTAACAAAAAGAAGTATACTGGGGGAGCTAATGTTAGCTGGGGCTTTCGCTCGGGTCCTCTACTATGCCCACGGTCTATTTTCTCCACATTGTTGTGAACATTGTTTTTGCCTAGTTGTGTTTGGTCTATTTTGTGTCAGCACTAAAAGCCTTCCCCTCTCTTCTTTGTTTCCTTCCCTTCCTTTCTCCTCCAGTTCTTTTCCCAGGGAAGTGTATGTCCCACACTAGCTCCACATACACCTTCACCACCTGCAGGATTCTCCACCCCTCTGATCAGCTGACCACTGCATCCCCCAGGTAAAGAATAAATAAATAAACACATCAACATTTAAATACTTAATTGCTAAACCTTTGTCTTTAGCCTGATTTGTGTAACGATAAACAACAGCTGGCAGTCAGACATATTGTTTTATATCTGTACCAAATGGCAGACCTGAAGTAGTAAGTTATTGAACGAGCCAGGTTTTCTCTGATTTTCATCAAGAGTAGGTTTCCAGTCAGGGCTTCTATTTTGCCGTAGACCTGGCGCATAATGCTCAATGTCCCTGCTGTCTTGATTGGCTTAACAGGTCATGTGACGAGGAAGAAGAACTGGAGTTGTATCACATGGTTGTTATGGCCGAAGTAGAGCAGACCCATTGAGTACACCTACTAGTGTGCACGTGGGTGAGGAAATGCATGGTAGTGCATTTCTAAAGACTTGCTGGTGTGTGAAGCAGAATAACTTTGGGGAATTTGCACTGTCTCTCTTTTGTCTGGTCAAACTCATTGGGCAGCTGCATGAGGCAAATTTCACAAGCACTAAACTTTGAAAAAGCTCTGCAAACACAAACATGTCATTTTTAAAAGCTGTGTCCTCTAGTTAGTCACTGGACAGTGTGCTTCTTATTTGCCTCATAAGTTTCCCTCTTAAGAAGCCGCGATGTAACTAACAAACCTGACATCCAGGAATCCAATCACTGATCCAATCTGATAAAATCTAACTGTGTGATACTCGGTGGAAATAAACTAAGCAAAGAGGTCCATTTTTTTTCGACTGAACAAAGTGTTCTGAGAATTGGCTGAAAGGACATCATTCACTTTTAATGCTTAAGGTCAGCTTTCATCTTGGAGTCAGTTAGTTTACAGTCTCAGTTTTTCTGGCACTTTTCCCATCAGATAAATGTCACGTGACGGTGTCTGCAGAGGACTGTACGCCCTGCAGAGCGGTTAAGGCCTACAAATTGGACTGCTGTGCTTAATGTTCCTTCACCATGTATACGGGGCTTGATTAACTAACTTACTGTGTGATTAAATTGCCTAATGTGTGAACAATGTCTCAATCAGACTTGATGTTTCTGAGTTATAAGAGTACAAATCACTGTGCAGACTTGAGCCTAAACTTGTATGCACTGCTCAGTCTTCCAGAACAGGATAAGATTTAATAGTCATATTAAAGTCTGGTGGTGTCTGTATAATTTTGGGTGTGCTTACTTTGTAACTCATCATTTTTCTTTTGCTATGTCCTTCCATTCCTCTCCAGCCCAGCCATGGCTGCGTGTCAGAGCAGTACCTGCCGGGCACGCCTTCCCTTACTGCCTCCCCTGTACCCTTCTCAGCCCCACCCACGCCTTCCTACACACCCTGCTGCACACCTCGCCGCCTTTCCCTCTCCCTCTCCCTCGCCGAGTCCTCCACCAACCTTAGGGACTCCACTAAAACCACCAGCACCTCTCTAGGCCTGGTGCGCCTCCTGCTGGAGAATGGAATTTCTGCCTCAGTGTACAACCCGCGCAGCTGGGACCGAGGGCTGGATGCTTCGGCAGTGTTGGGAGGGGTGCAAGCGCAGAGGTGCACAGAGAGACCGGAGCAGAGTGGAGTCAAGCGGCTGGGAAAACGTCCAGACACCCTCCTCCTCCTCCAGCCATCCAGCCCACCCAGCTCACCTCACTCTAAATCGGCTTCCTCGACGGCTACGGGTCCCATGTTTCAGTTCAGCCCTTCTGATGACGACCCGCCGTACTACGATACCTTCCTCGCGTCTAAGCCGGCTCGTACCATTTTGAGGGAAGTGCTGGGGGAGGCAGAAAGGGAGAAGGAGGGCCTGGTGGACGATGACAACCAAACAGAGATGATGAATCTGCGGCTTGTGGACAAACTGAAGAGTTTTCGCACCCTTTCCCCGCATTCTGCTTCAGCTTCATCTGGAAGTACTCTGTTAGGCCCCTTTGGTTCTGCTGGACTGGGGAACAGCACGCTGGGTGGGGGGCTTCCAGGACTGAGGAGGAATCGAAGCTATCCCGCCATGGTGGGGGCCAGCATGGTGATGAAAGACCCAGGAGGCCCCCCCAGCACAGAGATACTCATACCGCATACAATGCAAACCTCACATACACAACAACTCGCAGCGCACACACAGGAAACGGGCAAAGTGCAAACAAAAAAGAACACACTGGTCACAAAGGGCGTGCACGTACCACAGACTCTAAATGCACTGGAAATGGTCACACCGCAGACAATAATACAGAGACACACCAGGCCAAACGGCGAGGTGGGGGATTCGACAAGACACGACAAACACAGCGATGAAGAAACCGGGACATAACGGAAGCATTCAGCGTATTACATCGTATTGCAACACAGTCTCGCATATTTTACAGAGCAGTACAGTACTTATGACACGACCACACGTGCACACCCACACACTCATTTACAAAACCAAACGGCATAAGCAACTACACTACTGTCATCTCTCCAGGAAGAAAAAGCTTAAAAAAACAGACGAGCGACAGAGTCCACCTACAATTATTCATCTTTCTAAACAGTCATGATAAGTGAGGCGGGATGGAGAAAGTGGCTAAGAACTGTTACACTGTGTTATACTCATATTCTGTCAGGCCAGACTAATGATGTTGCCTTCTTGTCTGTTGTAACTGTCCAGTATATTGGACATACAGTATACTGTGTCATATAGTATAATATTAAAGGCCCAATCTGGTGCACGTGTCCCCCACGTTACCTGTTTTTGCAGAAAAATGTAACAAATTCTTTCTTATTTTTCCTTGATTTGTGCAGAAACTGGGGTTCTACACTATACTGTTGGACTACACAGTCGGTGCATTCACACCACCAGATGTAATCTTTACTTTTAAGATTACATCTGCTGTATGGCCATCTGTAATGTGTATGTCCTGTGTAAACCTGCTGATACTTCAAACGAGATACTCCTCCAGTTTTTGGCTTTGCTTTCTAACTTTTAAATTCAATGTTTGTGCAGCCAAGGAGTGTTTGTCGTGTCCAGTGTTGCCAAAGACGGTCAGCCAAAGCTAAACTAGAATATCTTCATTGTAGGAACTGGAAGAAAAAGGTTTCGAATTACTGTGATTTCTGCAGAGATGACTCATTAAATGTGATCTGCTCTGTATTTAAGTCGCAGTTGGAGACAAACGCAATCTGACTAAACTAACCTACAAACAGTGATCCTATTAATGTCTTTATTAAAACCTTTCAGATCGTGCTTGTCTCTAATTGTGACAGATGTAGTTCAGACTGCATTTTATGAATGCTACCCCTGCATTATGTGTGTTGCAATGCAGTGGAGTTAGCTGAAAGCTATGCTACGTAGCAGTGGCCATGGCTGTAGAGATCGAGATTATTTTCTGCCAGCAACACCTCCCCTCTGTGTAATTTATACTTTCAGAGAGAATCCAGATTGGGGCTTCATGTCCTCTTGCTGTGACTGAATTATTATGTGCCTAAAAACAAACATACTGTATGTCTGTGGAATATGGATCTGCGTTTGTTTTAGTTGATTACTTCATATTTTACGTTGCCTTTATTATTATTACACGGTATGCAGTAGAGAGGGTACATAACTGTGCAATTTTTTTGCATCTGAACCTACCTATGCCAATTTAAGGTGCTTGTGGCTCTCTGTTTTTGTCATTTAAAAACATCTGGGGGCATTTGGTGCACACGTGAAGGGGGATACAGACCAGGTCTAGCTACACAGACACCTGCTAAAGCACTGTGACCACAACCTGCAGAGAGCACGAGTACTCCCTAATTTTGGCTCACCTCTGTTTTTGTATTTGTCAAGTCAGCTGGAGGACGACAAATAAATCTTGGGTGATTTGACTGAGATTTCGATGCATGACGTGGTCGATAACATTTTAAGTCCTGCAAAATCCAGATGGAAGCTGCCACATTGCAAAAACCTCTGCAACATGCTAACCACTGCGCTTTCACCGTAAACCAAAGTTATATGCTGGTGAATACTGGGAGGGACCATTGTCATGCAGGCTTGAAGTTAGTTTCCTTTATTTCTTTCTTTTTGCATGTGCCCCTTGTGTGCATACAGATGTGCTCCATAGCGGAATAATTTGCATACATACTGACACCTTTGTTATTTATTCTGTCAAGCATGCATGGGAGTAAAAAAGGATTAAAGCAATAGACTTGATTTCTGAATGTAACTGTAAAAAAAAAGAAGATTTTTAAGAAATGGAGCGACTTGAAATATTCACGCTGGTTTTAACAGCCTGTTGTGTCGGCTGCAACAGTTTTCTGCTGATGGTTTGGTGTCACTGAATCGGGTCCAGTTGCTGCCATTTGAACTCACAATTTGATGCTCGCTTATGAAGCGGGGAACATTTTTAAGCACATCACAGTCATATTTTCACCCATCCGATTTGTCAAACAGCCTTTCTTTTGTTCATTCACTCTGACATTTTGTTGTGCACATTGCTTCCATTAGAGTTCGAGTTTGGGCATTGCACCTGGACCAGTGAGTGTTTAGTGGGATGAATGGATGCTGACCTGCTGTGGTTCTTGATGATTAAATGACTAAACAAGCAAAGGTTTTTTTGGTGGGGGGAAAAAACAGATACTTAGCAATCATTGAAGTACGTGGATTGTAAAAAAGTAAGCACATCTGTAATGACAGCTGTTTAAATGAAGGAATTTTGAGGATTTTATTTATTTTGAAATCTCACAAAAGCATTTGGAATCCTTTCATTCATTATATTAATCAGTTAAATGCTAAACATTTTATTTTTGGCACTTATAGTAAAATCTTAAAAACATTTCCATTTCTAACAGCGGGTAAAAACCCCACAGTACACTGATACTGCTCAATGCTCCATGGCAGAGCAAGGTGTTTGTCAAAATCAGACCATTTTCAGTATTTAAAAAACAAATGGTAAGACTGAAGAAACAAGGAGATGGTGTATGAGTGTTTGTGTGTGTGTATGCTTTGTTTTGTGTGTGTGTGTGTGTGTGTCAATTCATCTGAATGTAATTTATGACAAACAGTAATCTGCTGTAGGGCCATATATTTGTGTACAGTATGTTGATTTAAGTTCCGTTTGTGTTAACCTCATGAAAGGGAACTATTATTGCATTGTAAATGTATGCAACACAGATAATCATGCTAACTTGAAAAAAATGAAGAGGCATTTGAGTTGTTTATTTTGGGGTAAAGAGAGGAAAACTGATGAGTTCTATTCTACAGAACTGACTGTACTGTCAAATAAATTAATAAATAAATAAAGACTTTGTTTTGCTTCATTCCATTAAAAGTACACTTTTTTTTTTTTTTTTAAATGTGTCGAATCACAGTGAGTCACTTCCAGCTGCTCGACGTTCTAAGGTGAAGAGTAGTGCTGTGTGATCCTGATACCAAGTAAATACAGAGCCAATATTACCGATACTAATACTTCTCTTTAAATTAAGGCAGATGGATGCCGTGTAGACGAGAGTAATGTTATGATTTATGGGATCATCATCAATTTGCAAATTCTGAACACATTTTAATGGTTACATTTTACTTAATACAACAAAAAACACCTTTCATATTTTCATATATTGAGTATTAGTGTTTTGGGTTGTTTTTTGTTTGTTTTGTTTTGAGACCTGGACTGTAACTGTGTCTGTCTCTAAAGCACTTTGGGTGAACTTCTGTTGGTTAAATGTGCTATAAGTTATAAATAAAATAGGCGTGACAGTCAACACAGAAAGGTTCAGGCATTTTTCATAGTACATGCTTGAGGTATAGTTTTTCTTTTCCAAAAAATTTATTTATTAGTTATTTAACACAGTTCAGTGGGCTACATACTGAACTTAGAGGATAGAATAAAGTATTTGATAGGTTTGTAGCTTGAACCTATTCGCTGGAACGTTGAAGGCAATGTAATTACACAGCAAGCAAGACACGAGTAGGCAACATTCTTTATGTTTCACGTGCACGGGAGAGAACTGGACAGGCGCCGTTCCTTCGCTTGACCCCAGTTGCTCTCGTCCGCTCCCCCGTAACACTGCTCTTTTATTGTGGTTACATGAATATGCATAGGGTCATTAACATATGACCTCTTATATAGGTATACATGTGAACAAAGAATACCGTGTGTGTGTGTGTGTGTGTGTGTGTATATCTGTGTGTGGGGGTCAAACTGTGACCCCAGGAAGACTCCCCAGAGCCGTCCATCTAAACAAAAGGCACTTAGCCTAAAACAGATATAGATACGTTTATCCTACCATAAAACAATAAGACAAGGTACGACCTCTCCCATGCTCCTAAAATGTGGGTGTGAAAGTCAGAGAGCTCTGGAGTGCACACAATAGTGATGGGTAGATGGGGCCTCGTGAAGCGTTTCAGCACATTCCCCAAACTGTATTGACACTGTGTCGACACAGTTTTGCTGTTTTGCTCCATACTGACACCTGCTGGACCTTAAATATCATTGCAGGCAACTTACTTGAGACTCACAACAGACACTGATTCAATGACCTAGTCATACTTTCCATGGAATCATTTTATATCTTTTATATTGCAAATATTGTAGACATCTTTAAAATATATTGTGAATGACATTAAGTGAAAATTAAAATGAAAGTATTGTGAATGTAATATTACCCATTTGACTCAGTTTATTATAAATTTCTATTCAGAAAAATAGGTTTATCCAATGTTTTTGCATTCAGTCTATTGCGGGGGTTTTTGACACCATTTCCCCAGCTTTGGAAAACTCACAGGGACAGATGAAGCTGGGGTACACAAAAACTGTAAAGCCAGGTGGAAAAGGTTCTGATAAGATGTCTTCCTATTCCCCAGTACGTTAAAGGATCCTCTGATCTTGGAATGTTCCTCTCCGACACTCTCCACAATACTAAGGGGTTGGCAGTCCTTTATAATAAAATTCAGGACTGCCTGGTCCAGAGCAGTCTTCCTAGATGCTTGATTTGAAAATAATAAAACACATATTAATAAAAAAATGATGATAAAGCTGTTCAGTGTCTATATAGGCCTACCAGTGTTCATTCTCGGTGAGTTTGTCTCCTCATTTTCATGTTTGGCTCTGTAATGCCTAAACACGGGGAGGTGCTTTTGTTTGTGTAAGAAAGCAGAACAGATGCGACATTTGACCTGCATAAAATGAAATAAAATTTACACTTCAAGTCACATTGCTGTTTTTCCTATTCTGATAGATTACACTGAAACAAAGACAGACAAACTATTACCTTATTTGCAGTTAAAAGATCAAAATGATCCCACACAGCAGAAACATTTCTTTTTCTTTCAGGCTCCATTTTATTATAGAGAGATGTGTATTGTATTTTCTTTTTTTAAATCTTTGCGAGAGTAATTTTGTGGGGGTTTTGGTGGCGACTCATTCCGTTGGCAGATGCGGATGCGGTACCTTTTAAACACAGTTTGGTGCGTTGGCAATGAGCGATACAGCAGCTGTATCGATCACGTGACTTTTTCTTAAAGTGACGCACGCACCGATACAGGCATCGCTAGGTGAGCTTGATACATGCGTCGGTGCGTCAGTGTTGCAGGACCCATCACTAGCACACAAAGCTTGCAGACTATTAAGGATCAAACCTCTACCAATCTACACCTAATTATAAAACTCTAAGAATATATAAGTAGATATTTCTAAGCATAAATGACAATCACAATACAAATCTAACAGTATTGATCTTATTGGGCCATTGATCCAATACAAGCTGGTATTGATATTATAGGTATTTGGATTGATCCGGCCACCTCTAGTGAAAACAATCAGATGAGCCTTAATGAGGAAGCACTTGGTGACAGTGGGAAGGAAAACCTGTCTTTTAACAGGAAGAAACCTTGGGGCTCGGGGAGGGGCAGCCATCGCCGTGACTGGTTGGGGTTGAGGGAAGGGAGGCGAGACAAAGGCACCAGAAATTAATGATAAATAATGACTACATCCAGAGCGGTGTGTAAACACAGTGTAAAAAGAGGTACGTGAAGAAGAAACACAGTGCATCATGGGAATCCCCCAGGAGCCAACGGCTATTAGAATAGAATAGAATAGAATTCAACTTTATTGTCATTGCACATGTCACAGGTACAGGGCAACGAAATGCAGTTTGCATCCATCCAGAAAGTGCTTTAGTCGTGATATAGATATATTACAATATAATTTAGCAATAATAGAGATGTGTAAGTATATTACAGAAATGGGTCTATTATGGTATGTTATAATGTACACAATGTGAAGTATGTTATGAATATTCTATAACTATAAGTATGTACAGGCTGTAGTGAGTACAAGCTATGTACAGGCTATGAACAGGATATAAATATGAAATAAAAACTATACAGAAATCTGAGATATACAGTTATACAGAATGTGAACTATGTAAGTTATAAACAGTTGTGGGATTAAAATTATCGTATGTACAGAATGATTATCTACACAGAACTATACAGTAGTGGTAAAGTGCTAGTGGTTGTGGGTGTGTGTATGTTCAGTCCATGAGTTTAACGTGGGTCAGATGTCAGGAGGCAGAGTTCAGGAGTCTGACAGCTGTGGGGAAGAAGCTGTTCGGTACCTGGTGGTCTTAGTCCGGAGGCTCCTGTAGCGCCTCCCAGAGGGCAGGAGGGTGAAGAGTCCATGTGATGGGTGACTGGGGTCTCTGATGATTTTCCCAGCCCTTTTCAGACACCGCTTCCTGTAGATGTCCTTTATGGCAGGAAGTGGTGCTCCGGCGATGCGCTGGGCAGTTTTCACGACCCTCTGCAACGCCTTCTTCGGTCCGAGGCAGAGCAGTTCCCGTACCAGACTGTTATACAGTTGGTCAGGATGCTCTCGATGGTGCAGCGATAGAAGTTCACCAGGATGTCTGAGGACAGGTGGTTCTTCCTCAGAGTCCTCAAGAAGAAGAGGCGCTGGTGAGCCTTCTTGACCAGCTTGGAGCAGTTGGTCGTCCAGATGAGATCCTCGGAGATGTGGACTCCCAGGAACTTGAAGCTGCTCACACGCTCCACAGCCATCCCTTAATGTGGATGGGTGGATGTGGGTCAGCATTCCTCCTGTAGTCCACGATGAGCTCCTTAGTCTTCTCGGTGTTAAGCAGCAGGTTGTTTGTGTCGCACCACTCAGCCAGACGATCCACCTCCTCCCTGTAGGCGGTCTCATCGTTGTCACTGATGAGGCCAATCACCGTGGTGTCATCTGCAAACTTAATGATGGTGTTGGAACCATCAGCAGGTCTGCAGTCGTGGGTGAAGAGGGAGTAGAGGAAAGGGCTCATCACACAGCCCTGTGGTACACGGTGTTCATTGTGATTGTTGATGAGCAGCAGTTATCCAGTCGAACATGTTGGGGCGGTTGGTCAGGAAGTCCAGTAACCATTTGCAGATGAGGGAACTGATGCCCAGGTCTGTCAGTTTCCTGATGAGTTGTGAGGGTGGATTGTGTTGAATGCTGAACTGAAGTCTATGAACAGCATTCTGGCGTAGGTGTTGTTGTTGTCCAGGTGTGAGAGGACAGAGTGCAGTGCGATGGAGACTGCATCCTCTGTGCTCCTGTTCTGGCGGTATGCAAATTGGTGGGGGTCCAGGGTGGGGGAGACAGGATTTGAAGTGTGCTAAGACCAGCTGTTCTAAGCACTTAGTGATGATGGGGGTGAGGGCTACTGGGCGGTAGTCATTGAGGCTAGATGGGTTGGAGTTTTTGGGTATCGGGACGATGGAGGTGGATTTGAAGCAGGCCGGTACCACAGCGTGGGCCAAGGACAGGTTGAATATGTCTGTGAGCACTCCTGCAAGCTCCCCAGAACACGCTCTGAGAACACGCCCGGGGATACCATCAGGACCTGCAGCCTTGTGGAAATTGATCCTGCTCAGCACCGCTCCTACATCGGTGGGGGAGAGAGTCAGAGGTTGGTGGTCTGGCGTCATGTCTGTTTTGGTTGTGGTTGTGGTGTTCCCTCGCTCAAAACGAGCATAAAAGCTGTTGAGCTCGTTGAGGAAGGAGGCATCAGAGGATGCGGGGGAGGGTTTGGTGGTCCTGTAGTCTGTATTGAAGCATAACTAAGGGTGGGTTTAGGGTCACCTGATCCAGCCCTAACTACAAACTTTGTCAAAAAGTAAAGTTTTAAGCCTAATCTTAAAAGGAGAGAGGGTGTCTGTCTCCCAAATGCAAACTGGGAGTTGGTTTTGCAGAAACCTCTGCCTCCCATTTTACTTTTAAATACCCTAGGAACCATAAGCCAGCAGTCTGGGAGTGAAAAGCTCAGTTCGACACATAACTTTACTTTAGTATAACTACAAAACAAGTGGGACACAATCTCACCAAAACCCACTAAATTATGCAGAATTATTCACCCCCTGCTTGGACTACAACAGTTTCTGCATCTGCTGCCAGAGCTCAGCAGCTGGTCCAGGCCTCTCTCATGCATCTCTCTCCACACCTAAGTTGCCAAACCCTTCACTCAAAAAACAACAGCTGCACTCCTTTGACTCTGCTGCCTCATTTTCGTCTTTATACAAATGAGCGAGCATATTGCCATGAAACGTGTAACATCTTAGAGATCGTCTAGTCCACACCGTGGAGCCCTTTCATTGTAACTGCTTTTTAATCCATCCACCTGTTTACTAATTTAAATATTACTGCGGGTATCGTCTATAATGCATCTGTCTTTGTCCTATATTTAAAGAAAATCCCACACTCATTTCTCCCCATAAATGAACACCAAAGAACAGTAGATGGCACTGAGTTTCTACTGCATCAGTTCCACTTACAGTTTTATTCCACAGGGAGGCGCTGTCTCTCTGAGCCCAGAATGGACAGCTGGCATAAACACAAACCACAGCCAACCCAGTAAGCCTTCAGAAAGAAAGTAAACCAGCACTCAAAGATTAAGTGAAGGTCTAGTAAACCCACATGTGCTCCTCTTGGCCTCGATAAAGATCAGCAGATCTCTCCCAGGCTTCTTTCTTTAAGGCTGCTTCAGTGATGCTCAGACACACCAGCATAATAAGTTACACCCTCAGTTATAAACTAATGTTAGCACAGCCAAAGGAACGTGTTCTGGTGTCCTGCAGTGAATATGATGATCCAAACTGAGATGGAAAATGTGACTATGTTAACGTAACGATTTCTTTAAGATCATGGTGGAGGGATCTCAGCTGAGACAGAGCAATCCTGCTCTCTGAATGAAAAGAGAGCACAGATGGATGGGGAGCACCGGTTAGTTGTGAGATGGGCTTTAACGCATGGAGAAGCAATGGCCGGTGTGTGTGTGTGTGTGTGTGTGCGCGCTCCCACAAAGGATATGAGAGCATTCTGCAGAGCTGAGTCAGCCAGAACATGAACAGATGGAAAAGGAAAGAAAAGAAAAGCTTGTGTAGTGATTATATTTGAGTTTAGATTAACAATAGTTGGTTACAGTTCATCATTTGTGGAGGAAGATCAAAGTTACTGCAAACTTAGTGGAAATGATGGAGAAAGCAAAAAACCTCCTAAAAACCCAGGCTAATTGTAAAGATGCAGGCAGCCCTTCAAACTGACTTGGTGAATCTATCCTGATGTAAAGTAGCTCCACATCTCCAACTCAAGCACAGTGTAATTAACAACAGCTCGGTAAGAACCTCGACTTCAGCGACAGTTCGTGTGATCGTAGCTTCGAGAGGCGAATCCCGATGGGCTGAATACTCCAATCTTTTCCACTGTGACAGAAAGCAGAGTACTCAGGCCACTTCCAAAAACCTCAAACAAACACTACAAAATCAGACAAAGCCTTTTTTTTGTGATTTGTGATGAAAATGATACTGGCCACTTACTTAGCTTCATCTGTTCACCTACCAAATTAAATCTGGAAGAAAATGAATCCAAGAGGTGTTGAGCTATTGACTTTTAGCTCACACTTCCACTGGCCGGGAATTTGTACAAGCATGCACCTTTTCCACAAGTGTATTCTACGCCCTTGGGGTGCAGAGGCGTTGTTGTAAAAATATATCATGTTAACATAAATGTTTAAAGCACATTCAACATCACATTTGTCACAAAAGGCTTAACTGTAACTATATCATATAGGATAGGATGTACAGTACTGGGCAAAGATCTTGTGCCACCATTCATTTTTTATACAGTTTTTATCTAGGAATGTGGGAAATTGTGTTTTTTCTATCCAGATATTGCATGGTGGTTCAAAATCGTACTTTTCTGCTTTCATCATTCCATCAGTTTTGATATGATTCCTAACACCACTGTCTGAAATGCAGCTGAAATCATGACAGTTGTCAGCAAAAATTTCAAATTTCCTTCCAGCCAACCTCCAACTGAGACAGTTTCTGATGAGGCTTCAGACTCTCAGGTCCTTACCCGCTGTTTTCCTGTTTCTTATAGAAATGAGCTTTTTTTTAGGCCTTCCACTTTTTTCTTTTCCTACACTTTACTCGAATTTTCAAGGAAACCAAGCATGCAGCTTGGTATAACCTTGTTGGTATAAAAATACTCTTTTATACTTTTTAAACTTTTATTTTTGGTATCTTTTAATATGTACAAATTAAGAAATTGGAACTAATTATGTATTTTTCTCAAAAGCTGCTAGTAACAAAGTGTCTAAAGATACTTGGTTCTTTGTTAAGTCGTCTGCAGACACAACATTGGTTCATCCCTTGAGTTAGGTGCATTTTAATAATTGATTCATTCATAGGTTACTGTTAAATGACTTAACAAACAAGCAAAGAAAAAAACAAGCAACTACTGAAAATGATCAGATACAAGGCCTAGACTGAAAATGTGTGAAAAACAATGTCAAAAGAAAAACTTTGAGACACCTTCAGAAAGCCTGCAGAACTATTTGAGCAAAAGTTCCTCATTGAAAGAAACATTGAAAGAAAGTAAGTTGGGCTCCTCAACATAGCACCTTGCTACAAAGCTTAGACAGTAAACTGAGTACCTCAGTCAAAGACCTTCAAACACTCTAAAGAAGACACACATGCAAGTTAATCTCTCCATAGCCTGACTAAATGTTTATCACTGACTTTGGGTACTTTGAGCCAGAATCACAGAATGCAACAGCTGACTCTAAGACACCAGTCAGCCAAGTTTTCCTTTAAAAACTTTCCTCAAGTTCATTTTGTTTCACGTCACATTTTCCACAGTAGTTTCCCCTCATGGCTCATGTTTATTAACCTGAGACAAAACTGGTCCCTCATTCATATTCATATCTGCAGAGTGTGGACACGAATGTTTAATGCTCCTTAAACTAATTTGCTGTTTTTCCCCCTCCAGCAACTATTTGTTGTATGATCTTAGTGTCTTTCCTGTTACGACCAGTGTTGGGTAAGTTACTTTAAATTAGTAACTTAGTTACATTACTAGTTACTTTCTAAAAAAGTAACTCAGTTACTTCAAGTTACTCGTTACTTTCAAAGTAACTAGTTACTAGGAAAGTAACTTTGGTTTTACTCAGAATTCTCTTGTTAATGTGTTGCTTCCTAACTGGATACCCAGCAAGACTGCCAGTCTTCTAGCTTGCTTACTTGCCACAAGTGCACTGTGCCACCTACCAATAGAAAGGAAAAATAATGTGCACATTTCCACGAGAGAAAATCACGCCTGGACCGTCGTTGACCGCCGCCATGATTCTAGCCTGCTTTTTACATCCAACACAAAACTGCAGTCGTGGTGCTTTTGATTGCACTCAGAACTTGGAAATTCTGCCTTCTGAATAGGAAGATGTAGGTAACACCAGACTGCAGATGAGCTGCATACAGGGCTGGACTGGAACAAAAAAAATCGTCCCGGGGAATTTGACTAGAGACCGGCCCACCATTATAGGAAAAATCATAAAGCCTTTGAATGAAAACAAACACTGTTGTGACAGTGATGTACACTGTTCTGATGGTATATATGTATCAATCTATCAATCGTTTGTTGTAAGACTCAGATAATTATTTTTTTAAAAGCGAGACATTTTAAATGAGAATAATAAAGAAAAGTATTTCCTTGTCCCCCCCTTTCCCTGTTAATGCCCTACCTGGCCCCCTGGCAAAACTTTGCTAGACCCGCCCCTGCACAGTTACCAGCTGTCAGCTACGTAGAAAAGGATGCTGGTGTTATTTGTCTCTCAGAAACAGTTCATAACTTCCTTCAACTCATTCATGTCACCTAAAAAGGTAAACCTGTTTCTCCATCACCTGTTCAGCTCTGATGATTCAGTAAGGACATCTCCTGGTTTCATCTTCATGTTTCCCTCTCACCAGATAACCAAACCGATATCATGACCAGCAGCTTTACAGCCGTGGCTCCAGCAAACATCAGCTGATACTAGAAATTAATATTAAATAAATTCTAACAACAGCTGATCAAGCTTAAACGTGCTGCTGTTGTTTAGCGCGACATCCGCTGGTTTCCTCTTTCTGGCGCAAAGTGGGCGATAAATAAACAAGAGAGAAAAGCCGATCAGCTGATCATTGATCAGTTTCGTGATTGAAGTAGAAACAGGAGAGAATGAGAGAAGAAGAGGCAGCTGTGCAGCTTCAGCTTTGTGTCTTTTCATTGTAGCTGAAGTCCGGGACAAACTGTGTTCCTTTTCACCTCAGTGCGAAACGCGAAATATTTTCTCTGAATACCAGGCGATTCTGTTTTTTACGGGACGGTTGGCAACTCTAATAATTAACCTATGAACAAAATAAAGTTCAACATCAGTAACATAGCACCCACCCAGCTGTATAGAAACTCCGTCATGCTAGCTAGCACGCAGTACGAAAATGTCAGCATACCGAAAATAAACTCCACCTAAACTTGGTTTATATCTGACTCCGATAGACTGCAGGTCATAACTTCTTACCTGAAGTTCAGTTCACCTGACACGCGGACCGGCGGCCGCCGGGTCTCTCCTCTTGCCTCCCTTTTCCTTCATCCACCTGCTGGCTTCCACCACTTGCTAATGTTATTGAATCTGTGGAAGCTCCGCGATAGCACCACACCGCAGTAACGAGTAACGAGCCTATCTAAATCCCAGTAACGAGTAACGCGTTCCTGGTTTTGGCATAATAACTAGTTACCGTGCTCGTTACCACAATAATAACGTAGTTACTGTAACGCGTTACTTAATAACGCGTTAGTCCCAACACTGGTTACGACTTAGTCTGATCACCACATCTGTACAGGTGCAGGGTTGTATTGTCTGTACTATAACACTATTTTTACACTCCACATATCCCTTGTTCCAGTTTCTTTCACTTTAACACTTTGTGTTTCCTGTTTGAAAGATAAGGCGCTCCAGGCACCTGTTAAGTCACCAGCAGCAGGAGTGTGACCCACTTCCGTCGACTGTGTTTACATGCAGGCACTTACAGGCTGCTAATTGTCTGGTGCTTTTCCTCTCTCTCTCATTAACACAGTGATGAGTTGGAAGCAAGAACTGCAATCAAACATTTGTGATAACTGGCAACAAGTCTTTCACATTTACACAAATACAAGATACACAAATATTTGTGTATAAATGTGTTTGTCTTAAAGTCCCAGACTGAAGCTGAGAAAAGTATAACAGCAACTTGACAGAAACAGTGTGGCAAGTTTTTAAAGTTGATTTACGGTTAGTTACCGTCACCACTTTGACTAACTCACTTCAAACCCTTTCTTTTAGCCATTCAGAGGTGGACCTGCTGTGTGTTTTGGGTTATTGTGCTCCTGCCAATAACCCAAGTGTGCTTTAGCTTTAAGGTGTGAAGTGATGGCTGGAAATTGTCCTTCATGGTCCCATTAGTTATGACATGTTGTTGACAAATGAACCAAACATGCATCTCTTTGGACTGACAGTGAACCTGTATCAATCTGTGAAAAACTCCACACAAAATGACTCCTGCTGGCCAGATCTTCTTCCTGTGAGTTTACAGTGTTAACTACTGCATCAGTGTGCCACCTATATATATTATATATATACATATATATATATTAAAAGAAAAATATTGCATGTCAAGACTGTACATAAGTTATTGTTTAGTAGTGTCACAGCTTTTGTGGAGAAGCATCAGTTTTAGTCTGTGTGTGGATGGTTCTGATGGTAGGAGCTATGGATGGGAACTGATACTTATAGTAACTTTCAATACCAAAATTCTGCTACTTGCTTGTTTACAGTAGGTACTGTAGGCAGCATATGAACACTAGGTACATATGCTACATATGTTAGTAATATAAAAAGTTTCATATTAGGATACCAATCATTACTCAAAATTACCATTAGATTAGATAATAGTTTGGAACAGCACTGAGACAAACAAACAGTGTCAGAGTGATAAGGTTAATGTGGGTCCTGTCCATCTGTAATGTTATTAGGAAGTGTTAAATTAGCAGAATACCAGATTTTTTTTGTGCTTGAATGTGTTATGTTTCTCTTAAAGTACTGGATTGAAGCTGAGAAGGCTCTAAGCCGACCTTACCAATTCCATAAGATCGGTAATGAAATGTGGCACCAAGTTTAAAAAAAGCACAGGACATAAACGGGTCACTGCTGCGACAGCAGTCGTGGGGAGAGGTGAGAGAAAGGACCCTAGTGCAGACACTGACGAAGGACTTATTGCTAGTGAATCTTTATTTACAGTGAGGAAGCGAGAGACAAACAAAAGCAGAACATAGCAATGACTAGACTAAAGCAAAAACCTAAACTGGGAGAAAATAAAAGGATTCAAAGGAACAAAAACCTGAGACGGAGAACAAGGAACATGGAGCCTGGAGCACAAATGACACACAGGGGATAACAAGCAGAAGAAAAGCAGAAGGACCAGCAACAAACAGAAGAAAACAGAGGGCTTAAATACACAGGCAGTAACGAGGGAGTGAGAAACAGGGGGAAACACAGCTGGGACTTATCAGACGTAATGAGACAAAGGAAGCAAAGCAGAACACATTGACAAATAATACAGACTGTCAAAGTAAAACAGGAAGCATAGCACAGAGACATGGACTTGACACTGAGACATAGAGACAAGGACTGTGGGACACGGAACATAACCAGAACCTAAAGACTAGAAATCTGGAGATACTAAAGAACTTAATTTTTTAAATAAAAGCCTCTTAAATTTGTCATTTTTCCCACTGTGGTGTTGAAAAGTATTTTCCTGCATTATCAGTAGTCTGGAATTCTAGTTTCATGATAACCCCGGTCAAGGTTATGTAGAGTCTTTGTAATAGTAGCTCTATGCCAACAATACACTGAACCTTTAAAAATAGATTATATGAATTCCCTGTGTACATCATAGACACACAAAGAGACACAGATGCATTCTGTCATAAGAGGAGGAGGTTAAGCTATTGTCTGTGTGGATGTATTTTGGGGTTTTAAAAGAAAGCACCTGACACATGCTGAGACATTAGCTTTATTAATTTGTCTGGTTTTGGTTGATAAGGTTATGTATGGAATAACTGCTATTTTAATAATCATAACAATCATACTGCTGTATCTTTTTAGAGTATTTCCATGCTGTTATGTAATCACTGTAATATTTGTATTGTTTGAGAGAATATGACCACAAAATATCTTCCCTCCGTTTGTTCACCAGCAGCATCCTTCATGTGATTAGCAGCAGATCCAGGGGCAACAACAAAATGAGGGTTAATGTCTTCCTCTTCTGTGTGAGGCGGGTCTTCTTCCTTGCCTGCACCAGTTATTACAGTTTCATTGTGACATTTTTAACTTTAACAACATTTAAATCATATTATTAAAATTTGCCAGACAGCAAATTGAATCAGCTCAAATGAAATAGAATTGCATTTCTCTCAGTCTGCTTGGGAAACAAACATTAGCTGACATTTACTCCTGACACCCTTTGAATGCTTGCACAACAAAAATGATTTCACGAAGACTGAATCACAATTAAATAGCGACACAACATCTAAAAAAAAGCACGATAGAGTGCCACTGTCATGCTGAAGCCTCTATTCCTGGATGTAATCGGCCTACATTTCTCAGCATTGATTAAAAAAAAGGCTAAATCTTTAAACATCATTTGCACAAATCTGGATTCAAACCTACAAAGTCAGAAAGCAAGGGAATAAAGTGGAAATTTACACAAATCTCCAATGTTAAACTTTTATTTACTCAATCTGAAACTATTTTAGTGATTTAAGTCTTGTCATCGCCACCTACATATGCTGGACCCTGTTTTGCTGCCAAAACAACCCTGACCCTTTGAGGCATGGACTCTACTAGACTCCTGGCACCAGGATTTTAGCGAGGGATTCTTTAAGTCTTGCAAGTTGCGACTTGGGGCCTCCATGGATTGGACTTGTTTGTCCAGCACATCCCTCAGATGCTCGATTGGATTGAAATTTGGGGAATTTGGAGGCCATGTCAACACCTCAAACTCTCTGTTGTGCTCCTCAAACAAATACTGATCAATTTCTACTTTGTGTCAGGGCACATTATCCTTCTGAAAGAGGCCATGGACATTACAGATACCGTAAGGGTGTGCATGGTCTGCAACAATCAAATGTGCATTTCACATGTTAAAAGTAACATCCACGTGAATTACAGGACCCAAGGTTTTCCAGCTGAACATTGCCTACAGCATCACACTGCCTCTGCCAGCATACTTTCTTCTCATAGTGCCTGGTGTTGATTCCTAGGTAAGCAACATACAGCAGCTGAGCAGCTGCTGGTGTAATGTGTGGGTGTCCCAGTACTTTTGTCCAAACAGAGTATGCTTATGTGTCCATAACGCATTACAGAGCCAATTGACACAATTTCAGTAACTTATTCATCACACTGTTTTGGAGACTTTACAGATTAAATAAAAATAATGGCTAGTTATCAGTTATTAATATTTAGATTTACGTATGTTTAAGTAATGTCCCTAAACATCTAAAATATCTAACAGTTACAAAGAGAGAACAGTAAGCAAAATTTTGTTTATTTTGACTCATTTTGATAATTGCAAGAGATGTGTCAGAAAAAACCTCTTTTAATGTTGATTCAGTGGCAAACAAATGCTCATAAAGATTGCCCATAACTATTTATGTTCAACAAATATTACTCATTATCTGTGACCTTTAATAAATTGCGCAAGAAGGTCAGACATGTGTCTTTATCACAGCACTGATTCTTTGCTTTACTTGTTAACTGATGTTATATTTCCCTTGAGTCATGATTACCCATGGCTTGTTTGGCATCTGTCATTTACATGCACTCACATATGCAAACTTTCAGTAATTCAATTGCAAGAAACGGAAAGATGATTCATGCTGATGTACAGCGAGGATGTAAGTTGATTTCAAAACCACGAGTTTACTTTGGGCCACCAGGATGTAACTGGTTTATGTTTGAAAACTTGATGAGGTTTTTAATCTAGGAATGTGACAGTGGTGACATTTCCAGTGCAAAGCTATATTTAGCAGACCCTGCTCGTATCACCTGCGTCATCAGAAGGATGTAGAACAAGATGACATGACATGAAAAAGGAGATGGCACTGTTATTTATTTGTGTGCATCTCTGTGCGTGAGTGAAGAGGATTATGTTTGTCAGAATGATTTAGACGTTTATTACATACAGTACTACTTAAAGTGGGATACAGATGAAAGGTTGGAAAATGAAATTCAGTTTTGGTCTGTTAATGCAAGAAGCTTTTTGCCCGTTCCTAAAAAAAGAAATATGCATTGTTTGGAGGAAGCACACAAAAATAAGATATTGCATCTTGAGTGAACCTGACAGAACAGCTATGAGAAAGGCATCAGTACCAGCATTATATAAACATAACTGTGTTTGCAGCAATATGCAAGCAGTCACATTTAGAGTAAGTGAAACACATTAACTTGTCTTTTCTTTCCCTTTTACACTTGAACACTTGTTAATCATTGCAACGTAGTTTTATGGGTTTGTGTGCTTTGCATTGTTTCAAGTACACATGAAGACATAAACTTTTAATATTAAATAGTCTCAGAAGGAGGTTTTTTCCCCTTTGGTAAATACCATCAAGATTTGTCTCTATGGCTCTCATGCAAATGTCCCATAATAACCCAGCCAAGCTCACACATTAGCGTCTGCTGTTACAGTATGATGACAAGACTGCCAGGTCACAGTGATGTCCCTTGGCAGCAGCTACACAAGTCTGATATGACAAAAGGAAAATAAACACTATATGCTGCACACAAGTCTGCAGGACTGACTCAAATCGGAGTAAAACAAGTTTCATGCCTTTGAAAATAAACCTCAGGAAGCTGCTACTGTGAAACTGTTACGTTACCGTGTTTTTGTTACAGTTTCTTGCTGTATTTTTTAAAGATTACTTTATGTTACTGTGTGCAAAATAAAGTAGTGGGAACTTACAGGATCAGATATAAAAATGACCATATTCTCCCGTAAGATTGTACATCATCATTTGTTTTTCTGTTTTCACAAAGAATGAGACATTACAAAATTTAATGAATTCATACGGAAATTTGTTAAAGTCTGGATATTGATCATTTAAATGAGGGGTGTCAAACATAAGGCTGGGGGGCCAGAATTGACCCAGCAAAGACTCCAATCCAGCCCACTGGATCGCTTTATGAAGGAAGGCGTAAATTTTAGCCTTTTAACTGTATTTTCTGAAATTTTACACAAAGTGATTAAGTAACAGAAACATAATGAAATGACAGAAAACGTTTTCAGCAAGAAAAAAAAACTGTTGGGAATTTAAAAAAATCTTCCTTTTTATAATTACAGACAATCTGGGCTTTGAGCTACCAGCAGCATTTCTGCAATATTTCTTTCAACTTAAGCCCAATGAGTAATTCTGATAGATTTCTTTCACTTACCACAGCAGCATTTCTTTATCATGTAGAAAAACTGAGATGTATGACTGAAATTGATCTTCTATTCCTTATATTAAGATATCTCAATGTAACTACTACATTTGTAGTTGAGCTTCTTTAGACTGACAGGAAAAGGAGTTTCACTGGGTGCGCCTTGAGCCAACCACTGTGATTTGGCGCTATATAAATAAAACTAACCTGAGAGATCAAAGTTGGCTGTATGTTGCACAAAACATAAACTCAAAGGTATCCAGTAGTTACTTGATATAGGCAAACCTGGTAGTTTCTGAGCTTTCACAAGCTGTCATTGTTTCCCAGTGCATAATGTTTTCACATTGATCAAAACTGTGTACATCACAAATGGACTTAACAAGAGCTTAATGGTATTTTTTGATCCTTTTATCATGCAACAAACAACTAAGTGTGAAATAACTCAAAACAAGTTTTATATTTTAGATCCTGAAAAATTAGCCACCCTATTCTTTGATTACTGCTCTGCACACTCTTGGCATTCTCTCGATGAGCTTCACAAGGTCGTCACCTGAAATGGTTTTCCAACAGTCTTGAAGGAGTTCCCAGAGATGCTGAGCACTTGTTGGCCCTTTTGCCTTCACTCTGCGGTCCAGCTCATCCCAAATCATCTTGATAGGATTTAGGTCAGGTGATTGTGGAGGCCAGGCCAACTTGCGCAGCGCTCCATCACTTTCCTTCTTGGTCAAATAGTCCTTACAAGCCTGAAGGTGTGTTTGGGCTCATTGTCTTGTTGAAAAATAAATGATGTTCCAACTAAATGGAAACTGGATGGGATAGCATGATGCTGTGGTAGCCATGCCGGTTCAGTGTGCCTTCAATTCTGAATACATCTCCAACAGTGTCACCAGCAAAGCACCTCCACACCATCAAACCTCCTCCTCCATGCTTCACGGTGGGAACCATGCATGTAAAGACCATGCATTCATCTTTTCTACATTGTACAAAGACACAGTGGATGGAACCAAAGATCTCAAATTTGGACTCATCAGACCAAAGCACAGATTTCCACTGGTCCATTCCTTGCGTTTCTTAGTAGTTTCTTAGCAGCTATTTGACCATAAAGGCCTAATTCACACTATCTCCTCTGAACAGTTGATGTGAAGATGTTTCTGCTACTGGAACTCTGTGTTGCATTTGTCTGGGCTCTACTCTGAGGTATGTTGTTAACTTGCGATTTCTGAGGCTGGTAAATGTATCCTCAGCAGCAGAGGTGACTCTTGGTCTTCCTTTCCTGGGGCCGTCATGTGAGCCAGTTTCGTAGTAATGCTTGATGGTTTTTGCGACTGCACTTGGGGACACATTCAGAGTTTTAGCAATTTTCCGGACTGACTGACCTTCAGTTCTTAAAGTAATGATGGACTGTCGTTTCTCTTTACTTAGCTGATTGGTTCTTGCCATAATATGAATTCTAACAGTTGTCCATTAGGACTGTCAGCTGTGTACCAATCTGACGTCTGCACAACACGACTGATGGTCCCAACCCCATTAAGAAGGCAAGAAATTCCACAAATGAACCCGGACCAGGCACACCTGTAAAGTGAAAACCATCTCAGGTAACAACATCATGAAGCTCACTGAGAGAAGGCCAAGGGTTTGCAGCGCTGTCTGCAAAGCAAAAGGTGACATATTTAGAGTTATTTATCATTTTTTCCTTTACTATATAATTCCATATATCATGCTTCATATATTTGTATGTATCTACAATGTAGAAAGTAGTAAAAATAAAGAAAAAACATTAAATGAGAAGGTGTGTCCAACCTTTCGACTGGCAGTGCATATTTATTATGATTTATCAGAAATCACTCTTAATGGAAAATGTATTTTCAGCTTGCTGACTAAAGTAAACATAATTACCACACTACTACATGCGCTTTCCTTTTACCTCGCAGTGAGGCCAGAATAGTGCCTAATATAACAAACCAACAATGACAAAGTGATAGTTTTATTATTATTCTACCGACTCACACAGATTTTCATATCAACCATCTGTATGTCACATTTATGAATGAAGCCTGTTGGCTTTCTTATCTGTTCACCTTTATGGCCAGCTGGATATCAAAAGGGCCTGGCTGATTTGTGTACTTTACACACACTGGGGCCACATCTTACTCATTTGAACTGATGTTTTATGATTCCCACCTCCTGCAGTTGCTGACTAATGTCTTTATGGCCACTTTCAATAGCCAACACACAAAAAAACAAAAGGAAAGCCCGATGGAAGGAAGACGAGATTGTGTGCCTAAAATACACAAACACCCCTAATCTATTTTCAATAGAGTGCTACTTTTTAATTTTACAAATATTGAATAATGCTGCTTTTAACATTGCACTGCTTTTAATGAGCTAATAGCAAACTCCCCAAGGAAAAAAACCCTACAAAAAATTCTTTGTAATCCAAATGCAACCTTTCCATTCATTTTAATAAGAGTCATTTGACATCTATTATATTGTTACATCGGAAACACACTATTCTGCATTTTGTGATACGAGGATTAGTTTGTTTGTTTTTTCTTTGAATTTGACAATAGCTCCAAGACCTATACATCTATATTAATTCTTGGGGTCTGCAGCCCTTGTTGTGGTATTTGCCTGATGCATTGTGGCATTGTGATTTGCATTTTCAGGACACTGGAATCTAATTTAAAGTGACATATCGAATAAAAAACATCCAAAGAGTAACTACTGAGCAACAATTTAAGGCCTCCCACTAAGAGAAATACCTCATCCTCTTTTAAAGAGACTGTTCAAATAATATGTGTGTATCCAACCATTAAAAATAAAAAAAGTGTCCACTTTCATTTAGTCAGAAAACCTCAAAACTACAAGAATGAAGAACAAACTCTTGTTTAAACGTGTGTCCTGGTCACAGCACACATGACATCATCTGCTACGCAATTCATAAGGACCAAACGTCAGCATACTCACGCAGGCATCTTAAAAGGATACATTCGTATATACACGGATATGCAAATTCATATATTTATAAAATAACACACTCATGGAAAAGAAAGTGATTCACAACAAATACAAACTTCTGTGTGCCTGTGCTGCTTTCCTCTTCAGTACGACCACTTGACTTTGAGTTCATGACAGTGGTTAGTATGCAAAGGCACGCCGTTTTGCTAATCAGGACTGCTCGGATCGTGAGTGGACTCTTCATCTCCATCTGTCAGTGTAAAACAGGGTGGGTCAAAAACCACAGCCTCCCATTATGTCTCTGCCACACTGCACGGCTTCACTTTGTATGTCCCGGAGTGTGTCATTGTTTCTTTCTGTGCACTGGTGAGCAGAATTTCTTATATTTCTGCAAATTATGAAGCTGCATAGTTTTCACTCATGGTTTAATCAAATATGATCACTAGTGTTATTCTTGGGGGAGCTGCCCTTAAATCAGAAGTGCCCAAATACTTCACATCAGTGAAGAGTGTTTGAATTTTAATATCATTTGGAAATTAATCTTTAAAAGACACACCACTGAAGTGTCAGACTCAAGAGTCAAAACTCACTATATTATATAAATTACAAGCATGAGTGTATGCAGTGAAGGAAGATGGAGAGAAACTTTTACATCTTTATCTGACATGTGATAGAGAGACCTGTTTTTTGGTAGCAAGTGGATATATATTTATTTACTCTTTACACCTAAGATTAAAACAAAACACACCGAACAGTCACCATGATGCTGCGTGCAAAAGCCTTTTTTGAAATATTGACGCCCCATTTAGTCAAAACAAAGTGGATATCTTTGTCAGATATGCAGCTACATGAGCTGAACACTCATGCTGGAGTTGGGTTTTTTCTGCACAATTATCGTTAATCTTCAACATCAATAATGTGATCTACGACTCACCTGTGCCACTAATAACCCTGCCCCATCAAGCGGCTCCCCGATCGATCAGCGGGTTTGTTCTTGTCAGCAGGGCAGTGCTTGTGATTATTAATGGGCTCATAACCATACACATCAAAAGGATCAAAGATTAAAGAAAAAAATCGGTTTAGTGAATGATAGTGTGTTCTCTGCTGCAGGCTCTCAGTTATATTTGCTTACCAGCAGATGAAATATCAATCATTAGAGCCCAACCTGTGCTGGAGCTACTGCTGCAAGACTTTAATTTAACTTAATTTATTCTTGAGATACATAAACCCAGCGTTTCTGCCAGTGTTGCATTTCAATTCAATTCAATTCAATTCAATTTTATTTATATAGTGTTAATTGCAACAAGGTTCTTTATATTTTAAGGTAAAGACCCTGCAAGAAAGAAGAGAAAAACCCCCAACAGACAGATGACACCCAGTATGAGCAAGGACTTGGTGACAATGGGAAGGAAAAACTCCCTTTTAACAGGAAGAAATCTCCAGCAGAACCAGGCTCAGGGAGGGGAAGTTATTTGCTGCAACCAGTTGGCCCTGATAGGACAAATTTCACCTAAGTTACAGGTGTCAAACTTCAGGCCTCAAGTGCCAGTGTCCTGCAGGTTTCAGATGTGTCCTTGATCCATCACAGCTGATTAAAATGGCTAAATTACCTCCTCAACATGTCTTGAAGTTCTCCAGAGGTCTGGTAATGAACTAATCATGTGATTCAGGTGTGTTGACCCAGGGTGATATCTAAAACCTGCAGGACACCGGCCCTCGAGGCCTGGAGTTTGACACCCCTGACCTAAGTTGACTCCCTACTGGGCTTGAGCAGTGGGTTTTTTTTTAATGCAAAGGCTGCAACAGTTAAGTTTGCTAGTGGTTTCAATGGCATCCGTAGCAGAGACTTCTTAAACCTGAGAGCTCTTCTCAGACCAGACAGGCTGAGCACACACAGACATATTGTTTACATATTTTTGTGGGGACATCTAATTGACATAATGTTTTCCCTAGCCCCTTACCCTAACCCTAACCATCAAAAATGAATGCCTAACCCTAACTCTTAGCCTAAACCTAACCTAATTGTAACCCTGACACTAAAACTGCATTTTGAGTCTCAAAAATGCCTTCGAACTCGTGGATACGGGGATTTTGTCCCAATAAGGGCTGTTGGTCCCCACAAGTATAGTAAACTTCCAATTTTTGGTCCCCACAAATATATAAACATGGTACACACACACTTACACATCCACACACATGCACAAACACACACACACTTGATAACAACTGAAAGCGCGTGTCCTCCACAGCAACTCGGGGAAGATTGTGTTCCTAATTTACTGCACAGCCTGTCAGCTGTGAGTCTCAGTGTGTCTGGCAGAGGATGAGGTTGATTAGAAAACTCACGGCAGATGTGCCAATAACTCTACCTGGCTCTGCTTCCTAAAGTACTCTGAAGTCACTTCTGTTCAGTACAGAAGTTTTTAAGTCATAGAAAACATACTGTTTATGCTGGTTGAGGGTCGTGTCTAAATAATGCTTTAACATTTAGATGTCAGTGTTACCCACATCTTTAGATGATGTCAAATTAATATAATTTGGCTTTTTTGACCAGTTGTTACTTTTAAAGCTGGGTTGTTATTTAGAGAAACCTAAAAACTGCATATTGATTCAACACCCTGAAACTTTTCTCTGTGTGGGACACTGAAACGATTAGGCTGACAGAATTTTAACTTTTCTGACACTGAGAAGTTTGACAACATTTTCAAGGACTTCTAGGCAGAGGTGTTATGCTGCACAGATACCGATGCATCTCATAACTTATAGATAAATGCCTTAACAGATACCACTCAGTGTTTGCTCTGTGAAGTGACATCTCCTTGTCTTCCTGGAGGTTAGATTTCATACAAGTTATACAAATTCATGATGTTTCTGGAGTTTGACTTTTCTTATGTTTTGATTTTACTTTCTTTATGACATCTCCGTCCCTGCAGATTTTAGTTCATTCCTCCATTTTTGAAAACAAAAATATTGAATTTTTTTTTTTCAATAGACAATTTTTCATTTCCTTCTCATTTTAAAAATGTAAAGAACACTTGAGGCCACGTCAAAGACACAGCTGAACATGCAGAGCAAACCTATACTGGCAGCCATGGTGTCTAAATGTGTCCGAAGCTGCTCGCAAAGGCAGAGGTGTCTCAATGGAGTAAAGCAGTGGCTCCACTCTCAGGTCAAAGATGCAAGTGAAACAAGTTTCTTTTATGTTGGGCTGAAATTGAAATCTGAGCTGAGCTGATAGCAGCCAGTAGAAGAACTGAAACTAAAAATTTATCTTTTCACATCAGATCTTTTTCCGCTGTCACATTTTAAAAACTTTTCAACTTATCTATGCTTAACAAATGTTTGTTCCAATTCATTATTTCTTCTGCCAATGAGTTTATGAGTTTACCCAAAGAGTTTTGGGTAAACTTCGGTATAATGCAGCAGAATTTAAGGATCAGTGTTTGTCTGCTTTTGGCTTAAATAAGAAAGATGATTTCATTAGACGTGTCCACTGAGGGGAGTGAACACCACTTTTTGGCTGCTTTAACCGGCATCATTTCAGTCTATGTACTTTCGTGTTTGATTTTTGGATGTGCTTTATGGGGCTTTGCTAAGACGGAAGCTATAAATGGATGCACAGATGATTAATATAGTAAAAACATGCACAAATGGGTATACTGATGATGATGACAACTGCCCTAAAGATTAGTTCCACACAGATGGATTAATAGAGTAAATCTATTTAAAGAAACACTGGCAGGACTCTTTACTCACGGGTAATGAGTATTTAGCTTCAGATTTATAACAGCTGAGTAGAAGAAAATAATATTATAAAATATTGCAAAAAAATCCAAAAACATAAATGTTTTAAATTATACATATATGACATAATAATATTATTATACATTACAGAATATTACTATCAGTACTGTGTGAGCCACTCCTATTACAGAGGTTAAGGTTACTTTTGATCTGTGCTGCAGCTCATTTGCGCAAAAATGTTTACAAGTCACAATTTAACTGGAAATGTTTTTCTCTCAGACATTATTTTGACTGATTTCTAAGTGGATGCCCCCTTTCACAATTTCTCTGTGAACACAACACAGGCAGTCGGTTAAGCTGCTAATGGCAAGTCACAATATGTCACTGGATTTAAAACATGTAAAAACCTGATGGAAGACTAATTATTGGCAATTTCCTGGTGGATGACAACTGTTTGGTTTCCTTGAGAAAGAAAAGAACACAAATTGTAAAACTGAGAATCACTAAAGGACGGATTCTCCTATAATTAAAGCACAGTTGTGACAAAAAAAATCAATCACAGCACTAACTAAGAAAACTTGAAATATTATTGTCTTTTCCCCCACTTTTTTCCCATTATTTAAGAAAACCTAAAATATTTGCCATATACATACAGCTTACATTTATGTTTTATATTTTTTGCATTAAAATAATGTTGTTATTAATGATACTTTGCATTGTTCTAATCTTAATAAAATTAGCCTTTTTAATATTGATCATTCCTTTACCTGTGATTCTGAAGATTTTTGAGTGTTCAATTTTAGTATTGTAACAGTGGGTTCCACTAAAACGCTGTTTCTTTGGATTTTCTCTGGGAACTCAAACACATCTGATTTTCCTCCATGTCCTCTTCAGGAGCATGATGCTCGTGCATGCATACTTCCCTGAATAGCAGCTGAAATGTATTTCAGAGCCTGGAAACTACAATCTTTGTAAATCTGTCACCCTCAGTGTCTTTGTTCTTTAAGATGGTGGCTGAAGTGTGGACCGCACACAAACTCATCAGTGGCACCTATATCCAAATATTCTTTTCTAATCTTACTGTACTGGTGAGAAAAAAAAAAACCCCTAACGGTCTTCATTTGTTAACCTTAACATTAACATTAAAATTCCTGTGGTGCATTTAAGTTGCTATGATACTGACACATCGTTTCATTTTGTGCGTCATGCCAGTAGATTTACTCTGCTAGAGCCATCAGTCAAGTGCTCTGGCGCACAATGAAATTTGCAAAAACTTGGATTGGCACCTTGTTTTGTGGTGACAACATCAGATCAAAAATATTTTTAAATTCTTTTTTAAGATGTGTTCATTCATGCCTCCCAGATAATTTCCCCTATGACTCTGAACTCTTACTATGAATACAATTTCTTGTATCATATATAATGATTATAACCTGTCACTGTGCTAGCCTTAATGATGTAAAAACACAGATAGGCTTTCTACAAAGGAATGTCATGGCCAGATTAAGAACAAAATACATTATTGTTCATTCTGAGAAAAGACACTAAACTCAAAATACTATTTGAGCACTCGATTTTTGAGAATAAAGTCACAATGTGAAGACTAAAGCTGCCGCTACAAGTCAAAATCTGCCACGGCTACAACCCAATCTACAGAATGCTTTGTGTAGATGAGTTAGTGAAATCGCACTTCAGAATCGGTTTTAGTAGCAAGGAAATGATTTCTCTTTTAGCAGATAAACACAGTCAGAGGGTGCAGAGGGTACAGCAGCTGTAGAAGTTGTTGGACTCGAAAGAATAACTGTAATCTCCACATTTCAACTTTATTCTCAAAATAGTATTTAGATTTTAATCTCGAAATTTTGACTGTTTTCAAGATGAACATGGTTTTTTTTAGCACTCCATTGTACTTTTGTACTTTTTTGATTATTTTTGGTCACTTCTGTTGTGTTCTTGACAGTGAGCCTCCTATTTTCCTCATTACTCACACCCTTCCTGCTGCTCTGTTTGTATCCACTGAATCAGTTGTCAGCTCATCAGTCACGGATTATATCAATGAAAACGGAATCTGACCCAAAATGTTGAAAACCAAAACTGACAACTTTTAGCCCTTCCGGTAGCCCAAGGGCAATTCTCTTACAAACTGCTTAAACAATCACAGAGATTGTTAGTAAGACTGGAAGACAGACAAGGTCAACACACAACACTCCAACAGAATGTGGCAGCACAGCCATTACACCAGAGTGTTTGTCTTATAAATGAGTATCACTGTCAGGGTGTATGTCAGATGAGCATTTCTTTGATCTCGGTGAAACACAAATGACTCTGCAGAGTGACTCAGACCCAATTAAGCTTCTCGCCATCTAACAGTGCCTTTATTCTTCAAGCCTTCCCCAACCAATTGTCTCTCCAATCACGACCTCAGACGTACGCTTTAACTGCAATCACCCCTCTTTGACCCTCTTTCACAAATGTGTGAGGAAAACAGAGTATTTTGGCTTATTAAAGACTGCATTAGTGGTTTGATTAGGCTTTGGTTAACTGTGGGAATGAGCAGCATATAGAGTTTGAGGCACATACCAGCTGAGTACCTGATGCCCATCCGTGTCTGGAGATTAAGCATTCCCAGTCGTGACACAAATATGTAAATCTGTTTTGATCAGAGAAAAAGCCAGATGCTGTCAATTTAGCCCACAGCGATCAAGAGTCAAAGTCCCAGCTCTTTAATTTTTACTTTTTTAAGTCTTCTTAATATAAGCTGACGTCAGGAGTCAGCTCCCGAGTATGTATCAATTATGAAACTATCTGAAACAACAGTTTGCATGATGACAAATGATCCACCGATGACTGCGTTACCTCTGCCCGGCTATGGAGTTATACGAGTAAATCCAAGTAATTAAATAAATTCAGTAATCTAAACACAGTTTTTTTAAAACAGTGCAAATAAGTTAAATATCTTGAGTTCATCTAACATTTTCTTTCATTTGAGTTAGTTCAACTTATTATTTTCGATCAACTTTGGCCTATGAAATACGTGCTACTTAAAAACAGCATTTATTTTACTTGTTTATTTCAATTATAAGGCATTCATCTTTGGAAGGTGTTGATTCCTGGGGTCCCAAACATAAAAGATATGTCTTTAGTCTCATATAAAAGCTGGATTGATTTAGAGTCTGTTAAAAAGTAAACTGTCCTTGTCTTTTATTAGCTCTTCACAGGTTCCTGCACCTTAACATTCACCGAACACCAGAGTTAGCATCATTTTACAAAAACATACTGTAATAATAATAATGTGCACTTTGGACGCCCGGGGAGCAGTGTGTAGGGACGGTACCTTGCTCAGGGGTACCTCAGGGTAGCCGTTCAGGGGATTCGAGCCCCCAACCTTCCGATCATGGGGCCACCACTCTACCTACTGAGCTATCCCTTCCCCGTGTAATGTTCACATTACTGTTTAGTTTGCTTAAAAGTTTGCAGTATGTTACTTATAGCAGTATTTTGTTGGAGAAAGTCATCCACATTACTTTACCTTCATATATCTTTACTGTGCATTTACTTAAAGTCTGCACATGCCATCTTTTTGTCACTGCTAGCTTACTCTTCTGGCAATTTTAATAATGTTTATGAGATATTTATTTCATATTTCAACAATCATATGGGGCCATATAATTGTTGGGGTTGTCTCTCTTTTCTCTGTAGTATTTTAGGGTCATAATAAAACAGAGAAAAGTCATTAGCTTAAACTATAAAGCGTCTTGAGGTGACTGTTGTTGTGATTTGATGCTATATAAATAAAATGGAACTGAATTGAATACTTGTCAGTTTCTTTAGCACATGTAATCAGAGTCGCAGAAGAAGAAAAATAATGCAACAAATCAGGAGCTGATTATTTATTTAACTCAGGTTTGTTAAAAGCGTGACCGTATCATATTTCATTTGCACATTTATCTTCTATAACAATCTGAAAAACAGTTAAAAATGTGTAGGAATGCTGTCCTTTATACTTTAACCCATAATACTTGTAGCAAAATTCAATAGATGTACAAATATTGTGTCAAATGTAAAAGATTTTTTAAATTTTTGATCAGAAAAAAACATATCAGTGGTTCAATGAAATGCCAAAGATGTATATAAGACTAATTTATATTCACTCACTATTTAACTCTGAATGGTAACAACTTGTGAAATAACTCATAAATGAAGTTGCCTAACAAAGTATATTTGCTAAATTGCATTTGCCTGCTACTATAATGCCATGCAGGTATGACTACAGTGGCAATTTGGTGCCAATTTGTGGTTGTGTAGTTGTCCCATAATGAATGAGCTTGTTGCAGTTTGTCTTGCATTCATATTTTTTGATCGGCTTCTCTAAATGCATCTGGCAGAACTTTGTTTTAACTTTGCATCTTTGCAACTTTGCTTTTCTCACTTGGAATTTTAGGGAACGCGGGTCATTTCGGAGTAGAAACAAAAAAGCAATATCAACATTTAGTTCGAGAACCATCATATTCATATTATGCATGGAGCCATGTCCAATATCCATCTTTTTATCTAACCCTTAGTTAGAATGCAAAAGTTACAAAAAAGGCCAAACGCATATTTGCTTCTATTAAAGCTGATAACCAAGAGTTGTTAAAAATAGATTACTAAATTTAAAATCTACTGCCTAAACTGTTGACTAAATATAGCACTACAGTGATAAAGAAGGGATACCCAGAGATAAAGAGGGTTAAATAGTAAACCACTGACCCTATTACCAAAACCAATACATCATAGGAGAGCGGGCTCATTGAGGAATATTTGCGCTGCTGATCCAGCTGCTCTCTATCAAATTACATAGAGACCAGAGTAACAATAGCCTGTTGATCCACTGATTCACACGCAAGGGTCGTCTGCATTATGAAGACTGATCACTAAACCAACACTGGTGACAGCACTGTTTGATTTTTTGTGTGTGCCCGAACATAAAATAAAAGTATGAAGTGCCTCCTGCCTGCAGTACTTTTACAAACACATCTCACCCCTGTGGATAAGCAAAAGGGAGAGAAACCCTGATTGTGTACACTGTCCTAAGAGTACAGCCAAAGCTACTCAATAACAGTAATACTCTCCATCAACACTGTACCAGTGTTACATAAGACTGACAGGAGGACTATAAATGCAACACTATCTGCTATAAGTTGAATATAGTAACATTGTTTAATTAAGTACGTTTGCTCACATTAAAGTACATAAAGCAAGACAGGAAAACAACAAAGTGAACAGGTTGTTGTTCTATGTTAACACACTACTTGTTCTGTATTATGGCATCTTACCTGGAGAGAGTGTTGCCACTCAAAGTGCCAATTCTTCCCAGTGGTAGCTCGCAGTATTACATCAAAACAAACCAGAAGTTTGTAAAGATGTGTTTGTAAAAAAGCCAACAGGAAACTTTCATCTGCAAAAAAGTTCTGCTTTAAATCGTTTTTGCAGAACCTGACCAGAGCCTAAAGAAGTGGGTTTAGCTGTTGTTACACATGTATATTTATTAGGTGTATGTTTTTTTATTATAAGAATGCCAGTTTGACCACTTCAAAAATGTCAGTTGGAGATACCTTTTTTAGATTCTAGTACTGTCAATGGAAAATTGTAGTCAGTATAAGCTTTTAATGATATAAGTTTGCATATGATAGAATACTGTATGTTGACCTTTTGATGACCTTTTTTACACTGTTGTCCATTATAAGACTTGTTTCTGTTCTCACAGCGATAATAGCTGAACAAGCTATTTCACTCCTGCCAGGAAAGAGGACAGCTGGATACTTTTATCTGCATCCTTCCTCTGTATCCCACAATACACATACATACACCTGAACCACTCTTATCTTCACTCCTTTTCTGTATCCAACAACACACATACGCACTGACATTCCTCTGTCTATGAACAGACGTATTCATCATAGTATTATTTTTTGTATATAAATAAAGACCAGAGCGGTAACAGAGCGCTGATCACAGGGCCCCCACTCTCTGATGTGAGCGCTCTGTGACCGCCCTTGCAAGTCAAATCTGCAGCGTGTGTGTCTTCACTCTCAGACTCTCAGCTGAAGAAGTGTCTTTAGAATAAATCTCTTGACAAGTACATTTTTGTTAAGGGAAAATCCCAAACTGCAGACTGCAAATATAAACAGAAACACAATGAGACAGCGTAATGAATCACATGTACATGGGTGAGCGTCTCCGCAGAGAGTCACACAGTGTACTTCTTTATTCGTGCATTTATAGTCACTGGTGCCCACACAACAGGGCGGCGTATTTTCGCTCTTCTAAGAAAAATGACTATACAACAGTATGTGGCTATCTTACTGGAACATTCCGTTCCTCTTTTTATCAAGACATGTTACACAGGCGTGCTCTCCCGTCCAGCAGGCCGTCCAAGGACGAGCTTCTGGCAAGCAATATGAATCACAAACAGCAATGCATTTAATAAAAATCTTTTTACATTTCCCTCCTGTTGTTTGACTTCTCTAATAGTTAAACAATCTGTTTGTTATCTATGCATGATTTCTTGGCTTGGCATTTTTAATCAGCATGTCATTCACAGATCAATTACAACATCATAGATAAGTCATCTTTAGGAGGGTCATCTTCATCTTCGTCCATGGGCAGAGTCAAATATGCCTGTACACGGACTGCGATCACCTTGTTTATCATGGACTGTATGCAGGGAAGAATACACGTGGTAAAACAGCAAAGCAATAACAGTAAAACTCCCACAAAAACTAATCCTTTAATCAAAAGGGACTTCCATGAGCCGCTTATCAACCATGTAAGCCAATCTTCAGTGTTTGTGACATAGTCTTGTTGTTGTGCAGCCCTGAGTTGTCTCAGGGTGTTCAGAGCATCAGTCATATTGGATGAGTGTACATTATCTGGAATGTATGTACAGCATGTGTTGTTAAAGAGGACACATAGTCCTCCCTTTTCAGCGAGGATCATGTCTAACGCCACCCTGTGTTGCATTACTGCAATGCGCAGAGCGTCAATTTCTTGATTCTGTTTATCGTTTATGTTACAGGATGCATTCAGGAACAGTCCAAAACGGTAGTCCAGAGTTTCAATTCAGTAAAGCATGTTTTCCGACTCCTATCCAGGGAAACAGGGCGTGGGTCACTTCTGGCGGTTGTCCAAAGCTTAAATTCCTGTGGAACATCTGATCCCCAGATAGGGTCATGTGGTTGTACTGCAGAGACGTCTCGTCGTCGTCGGGTCCTTGTGGCGTTTCCCGTAGTTATTTTGAAGGTGTGATCTGAGATGAAGATGGGAGCGCAAACTCCGGTCCACCCTGGAGGTAGGATGAAATAAGCACGTTGTCCACATAGCCAGGCCATTCCTTGGACCCAGTAAGTGCCATTTGAGGGGCCGGTCATGTTCACAGGGGCACCTTCTCCACTTCCAGCGGTCTGATTACAATTAGTGGTGTTTCCAAGCGGTCTGTTACCGTTGTTTTGCTGGTAGCACATGGAGTGGTTCTTCCCTGGGGTTTGGTCCAAGAACACTGGGAAGTGAATGGATGTGTTCTGTCATGTACGTAGCGATACCATGCGTTATTCATCCATGGGTGAATGTGGTCTTGTGTCATGTCACGAAGATGTGAGTTGTCATGTGTCCACCTTGTCTGTAGGTGGTGTTGTTTGTCTTCTTTCTTTCGGGTGAGTGTCAATAAACTCACCAGGAGTGCAACACTAGCCACTAAGAGGACGAGCGTCTTCATGATGACCAGACACACCAAGTCCTATAGGTGAGTAGACTAGGGGCGAGAAGAACAGGGCGGGATTCTACCCAAACAGCCCTCTCTCCACCTTCCTAGATCACCTACAGGCAGGGGCGTCGGCGTCTTAGGCGTTTAGATTCTCGCTTACTTTCTTACAGTGGCTCTGGTGGATCCAAGATGGTCTCTCTGCTATTTTGCAGGCAGTGGGAGTGGTGAGCAGCACTTGATAAGGACCTTCCCACCTTGGTGAACTCCAATTTTTCCTTTGGAGTACTTTGATCAGGATCCAATCACCTGGTTTCAACCTGCAAGACACTGGAGAGATATCACTTGGCAGTTGATTGGTTAGAACAATTTCTTTATTTTCTAGTAACTTCGTCATCCATTCTGCTAGGGTAGTCTCTCGTATTGATTTGTCTATAGGTTCGCTTGTGATGGGCAGTGGGAATGGTCTGCCATGAATGATCTCGAAGGGTGTAAGTTTTTGGGAGCCCTGTGTCAGTCTCATCCACATTTTTACTAGACCCACACACTCGGGCCATGGTCTCCCTGTTTCCTCCATACATTTCCTCAGCCTTTGTTTTATTGTGCCGTTTGTTCTTTCCACCAGCCCTGCACTTTGTGGATGATAGGCACAGTGATGTTTGATGCTAAATCCTAATGCTTCAGAGACCTTACTGATTACTTCATTAACAAAATGGGTCCCATTATCTGACCTAATCAGAGTGGGAATGCCATATGTTGGGATGAAGTGGTTACACAAACATTTTGCTACTGAAATGGCGTCTGCCCTTTTCACTGGATAAATTTCTGGCCATTTTGAGAATACGTCTATGATTACTAGAGCGTATTTTGAGCCTTGGCTTTCATTTAGTTCGATAAAATCCATGTGGATTGTATGAAAGGGGTGAGGTGGTGTCGGAAAGTTACCTCTTTTTGGCCTGAGATTTCCTTGCGCATTGTGTTTTTGGCAAATCATGCATGTTCTTACAAACTCTTTTGCTGAAGTTTCGAAATTTAGAGTGTAAAAGTGTTTTGGAGATTATATCTACTATCCCTCCTGTTGACACATGGAGAGTAACTCCATGTGTCACTAAGGCTGCTGTTTTGTGTAGAGATTTTGGAAGTATTGGTTTTCCTTCACAAATCATCAAGTCATCTTTTAGTTGCGCTCCGCATTTCAGCCATTTCTTTTGCTCAGCTGTGGGAGCTGCTTTTTGTTCATCCTTTGTCAGTAAAATTGTTTCCCTTTGTAATTTCATAGTCATTCTTCTGATGTGCTGCACACTTGCAAATTGCTAAATGTCGCATCACATGAGGAGTTTCCTCCCATGTAAACAGATGTGTGCCATGATAAAACCTTCTCCACACACTAGAAACAAGAAACTAATTTCAACCGTTGTTACATCTTATTCACTTATTTTATAATACAGTTATTTTTTCAAATCTAATATCAATCAACTAATTTGCACATCAGCTTATAATGCGCTAAATTGACAGGTCAACAGAAATGCACGTTCAAAAGATTATCACAAAGAGAATTTCCTGTTTTAACACCAATGTGAGATATAGAGGCGCACATATAGTGTGTGCTCTAGTGTAAGCTGCTCTTCGTTGCATGTATGTGTGTTAATACGCTTGCATGCAGGGCATCTGGGCCTGTCTCACCCAAAAGGGCACTTTCTTAACAGCTGCCTCTTTCACTCGCGTGTGTTAAGAAAGGCAAATGTGCTTGTAGCAGTTGTGAGATTATATTACATTATACCTGTAATCAAAATGAGTGAATCATGATACTGCTGTAGGCCACATCATACTTCTTGTGTAGTCAGTATGTAGTTTTAGTTTGCATCACACTTCTTAGTTAAAAGAATGTGAAAATCATTAGATTTATTAGATAGGTTTGTATTATCCTATACTGCTGATTTACTGTGAGTGAGTTACACTGTTTCATGACATTTCATACTGCCGAGTTATGAAGAGAATATTGTATTCAGAGAGTAGGGGCCTCTCTTTTTTTTTTCTTTGTGATAGTAAAGAGAACAGAGCACATGCCACGGGAGGCGCCACACCCCACCCTTGGTGGAAGCAGAAAAACAGGGAGCCAAGGTCATAACTCAGGCTCACAAAGAGTCAGAAAGAATGTGAATACTTAGTTTTGTGGCTGTGGCGCATTTTGTATGGCTTCTTTTCTTTGTTTAGTAGCTTTCTGCCTTCACCTGAGGGTGTGCCCTAAGCATGTGACTTCAGGTCTCCATAATTGGAGTTTATTTAAAGATAAATAAGATGATTTCATATATTGCTCGCAGATCATGCACTAGACGGTATGTTGCAGTATTAGCCTGCTTCAACACTTAAACAAAACATCACTCTTTGTTTTATTATCATTATTATTATTATTATTATCCTGTCTCAAAACAGAAAATGAAATTGTAGTTGTTCTTGGCTGAGAAACACAAAACCTCTCTTTTTTTTTTTTTTTTCAAAACAAGAAACTAAGTTTTAATTTTTCAGCCTTGTCACATAAAACAAAACAGATAACCCAGCCCTCAGCTGGCTCTGGACTTATCATCATCAAGGACGCATGGTGAGAGCCACTTCAGAAGTTACAGTGCTCATCACTCAAGCAACATTTTAAAAAAAGGAACAAAAAACAAAACTCAGCACACTGCACAGAGAACAGCAACAAGACACAACTGAAGGTGTTGTTCTTGTTTGTTCTCCTTGAATTTTAGAATAAAGTTATTACATCTCCATTAGTAAATCATATGCCTAATCATTATGTGCCACTGTGATCCACAAGTATGATCACAAATTTATTTATTTTTCAACCCAACAAAACAAACAAACAAAAACAAAAAACAAATTGCCTATGGCATCAAGGTTTTGCATTCATATTAATTGAGTGTAAGCTGCTTTCTTCATTGCAAGTATTTATTACAATAAGGTTTAAATCATGCATCTTATCACTGAGTTCTAAATTCAAGCTATCTCACTGACCCTTTCCAAAAACAATTTCACATATAACAACTTGAGTATGTGTTGTCTATTCATTAATATAGTTGTCAATTATTTCTGTCATTATTTTGCCTTCTTTTGTTTATGACATGGCGGACATCTCTAAACAATCATGAGTTCAGCCTTCAATTTCAACCCAATTATACCCTGTATTCTTGCAGGGTTCTTTATAGTCTAAAAACCCTCTTTAATTCTACTAAAAACAATCTAAATCTCTTGATCTAAAAACGATACACCTTTATTTCACACACACACTTTTAAATTGAGCTCTTTCAGACATCAGGACTCATCACACACACTGCCTTTTCTCTCAAACTTCTACTCGTTCACTCACTCCGCTATGAACCTTTGTGGTGTTATTATTACTTATGTTTTATCATTTTTGTACAAATCACACCCAATCACTCAAAACCTACTACTCACAGCATTCACACAGTCAAAATCACTCAAAATATGCTTCCACACGAGTATTTCAGACATGCTTTTCAAGATATATAGAGGTCACTCACTGTACATCCACAGTAATGAATTCAAACTCTATTTATACAATTGTAGTGAGCAAAACCAGCATCTCAATGCGCGTCACCGCTCCTCATTAGCTTGGTAGTGTCCACATATTTAATTCAGCTTCTCAATCTTGTAGCTTTAGCTGTTGTATACAGGGTTTGGCTCATTAGTTGTTAGTATAGGTTTGCTCTTCACCTTAACAAAGTCCCATCTAAAATGACAGGTTTACAAGCAGGTCAAGTGTCTCTATGCACCTGATTAGTGTAGTTATTTCCTTATTTTCTTCATCTCATATATCATTCCTTTTCAGTATTTATTTCTGCTTGGAGGGTTTCTTATAATTTAGTCAATGCATTTTCCCTCCCACGTGGGACATTTAGGTTTTCTTTGGATTTCTCCATCTATATGCACTAATTTGTCCGGCGCCTGGACATTTCTTTTCTAGCCACTGCTCGTCAGCAGTGAGTTTTGTTGTTTTATTACCCATTATTAGTTTATCGTCTTTTAGCGCTTAGTAATACACACACACCTGCGGCACTTTCACTGGCACGAGAACAGAGAGAGGTAGCTGGCACGCCCTTCTACTTTCAAGCTATTCTTGAAAGCGGTGTCACCTTTAGGTGATGAAACACGACCTTCCTCTCAGTTCACCAGTACTTCAGCTACCAACAGTAAACAAATTAGTGGAATAGTTCAGCCTTCTTATTGTGCTGTAGAAATCAACTAATTCCACCAACATAAACAAAACAGTACAGTACATTTATGCGCTCACTACCTTTACCCCCTACGGGGGAGCTGCCAGTCCGTAGACGAGCTCTATTTTAGTTTAAAATGCTACCAGCTCCTTCGGGCGAGCCCAGTTTTCTACCCCCTGCGGGGGAGCTGCCAGTCCTTAGACGAGCTCTATTTTAGTTTACGTTTTGCGCAATCATTACTGTCTCAGAGTTTTTCCGTCTTACCTTAATGGTGGTTTCTTCAGATGCACCCGATCAGCCCCTGACGGTGCGGACCGCTTGTAAAACGTTGGCCAAGACCCGAATTCACGTGCTTGGGCTTTATCACGCACCTAGTGCGTGAGCTGTCGACAGACTTCAACGTGGGCTTCTCGCACCGACGGGACCTGGTGAGGTGCCTCTTATGGGAGCTGCTTTAAATAGCCCGTCCCATCCGGCTCGAAGGACCAAGAAATGTTAAGGGAAAATCCCAAACCGCAGACTGCAAATATAAACAGAAACACAATGAGACAGCGTAATGAATCACATGTACATGGGTGAGCGTCTCCGCAGAGAGTCACACAGTGTACTTCTTTATTCGTGCATTTATAGTCACTGGTGCCCACACAACAGGGCGGCGTATTTTCGCTCTTCTAAGAAAAATGACTATACAACAGTATGTGGGTATCTTACTGGAACAATTTTTCTTTGTATTGCTTTGCCTGGTTGTGCAGCTGGCAAACTGATATATTTAAATAAGGTTGGTAGATGTTGTTTATATGCTTAAAATTGTCATTTTAGCACATTGCTAGATGGTTGCTAGATAAGCATAATTTATACTAAAAATAGGTGCCTTTTTTTGTTTTGTTTAGCAGCGCCCACTTGGTTGAGCAGCAGACCCATATGCCAAAAGACTGCAGGGGCCTCAGTTTGATTCTGCCAAAGGACATTGCTTGCACGTCAGTCTCCCTCACGCTCTCCCTGCTTTCCTGTCTACTCTCTACTGTTCCTGTCCAATAAAGCCTAAAAATGCAGAAAAACAAAAAACAACAGGTGATATTTGCTAGGAGATGGTTTCATAACATATTGTGCATAATTCAGTTTTTGTTTATAAGAATGGGATGTTATTATTAATGGATAAAGTTGTTACAATGCTTTTCTAATATGTTAATAGCTGCATAAGTGCTTTTAGTCTGTTGCTGGGTGAATGAAAGGCAGCCTGGTAACATCATGGTATCTGATACAAATATGATTGGTTGTTCAGCTCCTGATGGTGTAGGATGAGCTGATGGACAAAGAAACAAATACAGTGAGCTTTTGTGTATTACAGTGAAATACAGTAATCTGTTACTATTGTAATCAGGAGACTCAAAGCGACATTAGACTTTGACATGGGAACGTAGGGGCAGCCTCTATGGTAATTCAGGTTGGAGGACTTGTTGGGTTTCAGGGCTCTGAATAAAAACAGCACAGTCTGTGTTAAACTTCCTCTGACTTCCTCCAAAGCATCACAGGAAAAGTCAGAAACATGCAAACCTCAAATGCACATGATTCTTAAAACAAATAAATCTGTTGAACACTGAACCTCGAGTGTTCCAGCACAATCTAAAAAAAACAAGAGCAAATCTTTAAAAAAAGCACCAACTGTCTAACTACATTATTGCATGTGGCAGTTTGAAACAATGATGAAATTTCAGATTTCATCTGGATGTCATCATTGTCTATGGCTCCATCAGCAAAGTTTGGAGCTTCAAATTCCACCTTAAAGTTTCTGGGCATTAAGAAAGTGCTACACACTGAGGAAGAACTCTGGGGGGAAAACCACCAGCCATGAACTTTAATTACACCAGCTTATAAGAGAGATGCAGTTTCAGCTTCATCTCTATTTGCCCTAGCTCACCACAGTTATTGGAAAATAAGAAACAAAAGAGTGCATAACCCAACCTTTCTAAGAAAGTGCAGCAATAACAGTGATACCCTTCTCTTCATGCGCTTTGTAATATCGCATGTCTGTCGTTCCCTTTCTTCCCCCGGCCGGCGCACACAGGTGTGATGCCGTCATTTCCCCTTTTCAATCCATCTTTTAAACGGTCTGTCTCTGTCACCTTTTTATTGGTGCCGTGCTGCCTGGAGGACCACACGGACACACAGACAAAGACCGTGGCGCAAAATACAGAATCACCCACACACAGCAGCGCGTCACACACACTGTAGGGGTGGACAATATAGCCATCCCCTGCAGGTTAATCACAGAATGGTGTGATCTTTCTAAAGTCACTCCCTCCTGAACCTTTTGGTGGTGCTGGGACTCATATCGATTTTACACACATGTTGAGCTGTAAGAACAGATATAAGGCAGCAACACTGTGTGTGTGTGTGTGTGTGTGTGTGTGTGTGTGTGTGTGTGTGTGTGTGTGTGAGTTAGTGATGTGTCCATGCTGTTATTTCATTATCCAGCTGATGATGGCTCACTTACTGAGCCAGCCCACAGAGATCAGTCAGTCCTGCAGTGTTACTAACATCTTAACAGGTAGCATTTGTACTGTGTTCTAACAATGCCAACAAATGACATGTTTTTAATTTGAGTCCCATTAACATTTGCCTATGACAAAGAAACATGGAGCAAAGATGCAAATTGTCACTGAGATCCCAATGAAGAGCCTGGCCTATTCTTTTTGCAAGAATGATGAGAAGTCATATAACAAGATGGCTTGGCTGATCGAGGGTTCATCCTACAACAAGCGAAAAAAGAAGAAAAGAACAGACTGACTTCAAATGAAAAACCAGCAGAAAGATTTAAATAAGGTTTGGGATGAGCTGCACTGAAGAGAAAGCATCTTTGGAATGAAACCTCTGTGGGAATTACGGCATAGAGATTAGGATAAAATTTTTAAAAGTTTTGTTTTCCTTACAGCAGTGTTTCTAACTGTGGGGCAGGGCTGCGGGGTCACAGCAGGTGGGCTGAGGACAACCAGGCAAAAGATATGAAGGGAAAAAAACACATTTATTTAGGCCAATGTTAGCATGGATCATTTTTTATTGTTATAAAATGGGGAAAAAAAATTGGGGTGTGGAACGTGAACGTTTTTCAACTTCTTAAGTAGACGTACCAGAAAAATATTCAGCTGTTCAGAATAGAATAACCCTTGTACAGTAGCTTTATGTTTTAAGGATGCACTGAGTGTGAAACAGATGTTTCTAAAAATATGAATTTGGCTGATTGTGTTTGGCTGTTTTAAAGTCTTTCAGCTCTTCATCACACTGTCTTTGCCCATTTAGCCAGCTCAAAACTGATGCAACACAAATAACAACCACGAGCCACAACAGTGAACATCATCTGTTTTGGAGATATGGCTGCGGGAATCCACCAGCCCAATGTCGGCTACATATTCACTGTATTTTTCTTTTCATATATCAGAGATAACTCATAGCTAATAAATTGTAGCTACTTTTACATTTCACTAAAGCTGCTGGTGAAGCTCCAGGGCTCTTACATTAATCAACACATGCACATAAGTTAGAAAGTTAACAACAGTGGATCACTCAGAGAGAAGCAATAGGATGCATTTTAACTCCACCTCACCTTGTCCACCCACATGCTGCACAGCCGCTCCTCTCAGACTCAGAGCAAGAGCTTCGTCTGCCTAGCATCAGAGTCGTGGATTTATTTATGTTCTAATCTAAATCTAGTGACCGAGTAGCTGATGTGACAACAGTGAGGGGGACTGAAGCATGACTGGTTGGCGTCTACAGGTGTGATGCCCCGTTTCAGTCACTGCTTAAATTGTCTGTCATGTTTTTATTGGTGTGGGCCGTCGCAGTTATCTGAAGGGAAACACGGATCTCAACAGGAAAGCCTCGCGTTCACCCTCTGATGACAAAAAGGGACGTCACCCAAGCACACCCTCACACACAGACACATTAAGCATAGCTCGCGTTAACATGCAAGCACGAATACAATATTATTAATCCCACATTACAGCATATCGGTGCCTCACATAGTGTGAATGTGGACGTTTCTGCAGTTTATCAGTCTTGTTATGGCCACATTTCTCTCAGTATTTGCAAGTGTTTGTGTGTGTGCAGCTTGCCACAGTGCTCTCGACACATTTTCTCCATTCAGCCAGCTAAACTCTCAATTTCCTGCCAGTGACAGACCGCCTCAGGCTGGCAATATAATTGTCTAAAATAGAAGAGAAGAGGATGCAATGAGGAGGGTGTGTTTGGAATACAGGAATGAGAACCTTTCTCTCTACCTTGCAGAATAAACATTATAAACAGAGTGAGGCTTCTAAGTGATTTAAAATCTATCCCAGCACCTAACGCCACCATCATATTCTCTCTCACAGTTGACTGCCATTACATGCAGAGCAGCTAGTGGTAGACCTCCTAAGATTGAAAAGGTGGCTGGGCTGGCTGCACATGGTTTAAATGCACCATTATCACCTCTCCTGTCCTTGGAGGGTGGAGGTATTTAATAACTCCAGAAGAACAGTCACATTAGAGAAAACAGTGGTTGGAGACTGTGATACAATGGCATTTAATCAAAATGTCATTGCCTTTGAAATGGTTGTTTTGAAGATAGGAACCATGTCTGCGACCACTCGCAGTCAGTTGTCATATTCATTGAAACTTTGAGATTATTGCCTTTTTATTGATGCACCAATCTGCTATCAGTTTGGAATCAGCTCATCAGTTTGTAATTGGGTGGGGTCAAGCTGCCAATTACATGTAATCTGTTTGTGATAATATGGATTAACTGTAATAAACTGTCAAAAATCACAAATCTACATACACAGAAATTTCCCAATGACATTGTTGTACAACCAGAAACTGGAAGTTAGAAATTCGTCCACCCATAGTAATGTAGTTGCTGCAGGATGGCAAATTAACTGCGAAATTGGGCAATTATGCACTAATCTTGATTTTATAAAGCAGTACAACCAGAAAACAATCAGTTGCCATGTTATCTGTCTGTTTATTAATTAGAAGGCAGATCTTTGAAAACCTTCAGCAGTCTGTCAGAGAATGATTGCAGTGAATTGTTTGGAGACAGGTAGTCTCCCAACAGATAACTGTGCAATCTTCTGGTAAACAAAAGTGTTCACCCAGAGGTCGAGGATGCTGCATGCTCAGCCTCTGGTTGACCAGTTGGTTCCTGAATAGAACAAAATGTAATGTAATCACCAGACAACCACTTATTTCTCCTAATTTTTCCTAATTCCTATTTTTCCACAGGGAGGTTACTATCCTGCTTTTACTATAAAGGCAGATCAAGGAAATTAACTGTAACACAAACCTGACTTGAACCAGTTTGAGCAAACAAACCACAAAGCTCAGTTTTGGCTGGACCCCATAATAGAACAACACAAACAGCAGGTGGCTAAATAATGGCTTCATGCCTTGAGGATTTTGCTCAGATCATACAAAACTTAGTGACATCATAAGATAAGACATTGGTTGAAATATTTCCCTAAATCCCTGATTGTGATGATTAGCACACAGTCATCTTTTAAAAATGTTTTATTGCTGGTTATGTAAGACAAAATGAGTCCACCCCAGGACAGCATTTTGCACTTCCTGTCTGCTAATACTGTAATTTCAAACACTTAAAGATATTTCCCACATCCCAAAAAAAATCTAATAACATTTCCGAATGAATATTTCTGCCATCAACAGCGCACAGTTTTCCCCTGTTTAACTTGCTGCAGAACTTTCTACCATTACTGTTTTACACACACAGTGGCACAGACAGAGCGACACATGTAACTGATACTGCAGGATAGTACACATGCACACACTCACACACTGTTTTTTATGGCCCAGAGTGGAGCATTAGTACTGATTAAAGGACCTATTAGAGAAAAAAAAGCAGCTGAATGTAGTCTCGCGTTATTTCCCCTGAGAAACTCATTTTTAAGATGCTTCAATAAGACCTCGCAGCTCCGCACACAAGGCCTGGACTCACAAATTGTTAATTTGAATTCAAATAGCTTACAGCTTTTCATATAATTCCCCAAATCGGAAAAAGAATTTAATCACCATATTCCAAGATGTTATCCAGATTAAGATAATCCTGCAAATGACAAATATGATTTAGTGGTTTGTTAGAAAGCTTCGATGCATCAGAGAGAGCAGCAAAGTTCAGTAAGATTATTTCCTCTGAGAAAGCGGACTTGAACAAATAACATCACACAGCAGCACAGGCGCACAATAACTCAACTACTGTTCATTATTGCTGCAAAAAAACCAAAAAACATTTGTATTGGGGAACAGAACTTACAGTAGGTGGAAAATACTATGGCTTTGCCTGAAGTCCAGGGCTGCACTTTCTCATGTCTTGGAGCTGCAAATGTCTTTCTTGTTTCCCTGGAGGTTAATTCTGCCTTAAAAAAAAACAAAAAAACAACAACAACAAAAAAAATGTGCATGTTTTTTCATATCACGCCTGCCCATGCAGCTTTTACTATTCATTCAGAATTCCCTCATGTTTCAGGTTAACGAGTAAATGTGAGCTTGTTAACAGGCTGAGAGGGAGAACATTGAAAGGAGAAGAAGAAGAAATAGAGGTTGGGAATAAAAGAAGAAGAGACAACAAGAAAAAGACAGAAGAAGAAGCAGACTATAAAAGATAACAGAAGATGAATAAGATAAAAGAAGATTTTAAAAGAAGAAAACTGTAAAACAAGGAAATAGAAGAAAAAGACTATTTAGTACCCTATAGTGAGAAAGGTGTAACTGCATGTTTTCTTTACATTAACCAGAAATAATAAGTTCTCATAATACATGTACAAAAGCTGTTGTCCTTGTCAAAGGGTAGAAGAACCTCAAGGATGTCTACTGAGAACAATCCTGACTAAAGACGTTTTCACACATGAATTTCAGCTTTGTTAGAACTGATTAAGATGCATGTGCAGAGCACACGTCTGCAGCTCCACATTTAATGGCCTTTAACTTGAGTGGCCCCCATCGGTCTGATTGTACCAATGAGAGAATAGCTCTGGTACCACAATCCACAGCAAGCGAGTCAGTATCCCGAATTATACCTCCCACATGCTCCAGTCAGACAGCTCTATCACCTGAAATCAAACCTATTGTTTCCTGTAGTGAGAAAATAGCAGACAAACGATCTCCAGTTGTGTGCTACCGCGTTCCCACCATATGGTCCCAAAGTTTTCTGAAGTTTTTTCCTGTTTTTGTTTCTGTGAAAAACGATTTTGCTGGGCCTGCCCAGAAGCTTCTGTTTATGTTGTCCCAGCTGACACAGCTGCAATACCAGTGGCTTCCAGGATTACATGTGTTTAAACACCAGATAAAAGATACTTCATCATGACACCCTCGGTCATAGTTGGTTAAAGCTTAGAAAAGGAGAAACTTCTGTACATCTGAAGAAGACTTTGGAGGTTAAAAAAGCCACTGAAACTATCCAAATGATGAGAAGAGTGTTGCCATGTGGCTGGAGTGATTGTGCCAGTTTTGAGCATGAAATTCTTGCTCATTCCTTGAGCTCCCAGTTTTTTTATTTCATTATTTTGCCTTTGTCTTCACATGGCTGCAAAAAACTCTACCACTAAAAAAAGCATCTAACTGTTTCCATCAGCAATCAGCATGTTTTTAAGTGTATGTAGTTAATGCTTAATAATCATCATCATTTTTGCCCCCTCCCACTCCCCACCTCTGTGCTCATCTCTGCACCCAGCCTTCCCTTCATGTCCAACAACAGAAAACGCACCAGTTAATTAAAGAATGGAGGGTCCATCTACTGAAGAGGTTTGTGACCCATACACCACAAGAGTGCAATTAAATCAAGTACCCGCTGGCAGGAGGAGAGACAGAGAGAATAAATATGAATACATTCCTTAAAAATCTGTGTGCATGTATGTTTCCTTTGATGCCAGAAGTGATGTCATTATGAGTCACGGGCCTGTGTGGAACACCTTGTTTGGGTATTTTATGTTTTAAAAAGGCAGAATAATCACTGAAGAGTAACGCAACATGTTGTAAGTGGTTCTTAGTGAACTTGGCATCAGGACAAATCTGTGTTCAGTACCAAAACTGGTATTGGATGCTGCTTTTTGCAATATTTATGCTGTTATAATCGCTTTTTCTTGTCTTTCCTGTGATAATTATTATGCTCCAAAGCAACCATGATTGGCCAAAATGTAGGGTTCCATAAAGGGCTGGCATTTAAAGTCCAGGATCAACTCAAGTTTACCGCATCAGAGATCCACAAAAATACAATCATAACCAAAGCAGAATCCAAAACCATGGAGACATTATGTAGCCATCCCCTTCCTGTGAACTTAATACCATGGGGAAGAATATCTACTGTCTGTCTACTGCAATGAGATTACAGCTCATCCAATATGCAGAAGCAGGTATGCTAGGTATGAATTTCAAACAGTCTGCAAAGAATCTCTTATTATCAAATGGTTCATAGAGCCAGACTCATAAATGCATGTGTTTAAGCTCAGAATGGCAGAGAGAGTGACGGCAGCATCAACCACAGAACTGGAGAGGAGCTGTTTGTTGGAAATTAGATGAAGAATAATATGTCAATCTGACTCATAACTATGCCTGACTGATGTTGTCGACTTCTAAGCTGCAGGTTGTTCTATGAGAAATGTTTGATTGACTAATCCAGAAATACATAAACATGACGATGAGAATAATGCAAAATTAATGTTACGTTTACATCACTAAAGCCCAACGCATAATATAACCCCTTAACCAAAGTTTGCACTCATCCATTCAACCAAAGCAAGCAAGAACCCCTCGGGGTCCATTTCAGCCTGGTTATATTTTACCACAGCATAAATCACCATAATGAGCATGCAGAGTGGGAACCAGAAGAAATGGAAAATTTGCACATAGCTTAGGCAGATGGCAGATACAAAGTAGCAGCTAGTTAGCAGAGAGCAAATGCCTTCACTCAGACACGCACAGAGCAGCACAGGCACCAACATGCAAGCAACTTCATGTTCAAACTTCAAACTAACAGGCAAACTTTAGTTGGTGAAGCGATTCAGCCGTCGTCCTCGGTGTCTCGGGGCGGAGCGGTCCTTTGGGTTGGGCCTAGTGTTGCAGCATGGGCAGAAAAATACCCCGACTTCTAACTTCGTGTGTGACTGATGCGCAGCAGGTGATCTGAGCTTATCAGTACATCCAACACCTCCTTACACAAACCCACTTCCACAGTGTGGTCTAAAGATGGTTGTAGCATTTGCAGTTTTCACATTTAAAGGTGGGTGGGTGGGTGTGTGAGCAGTCGTTTCTCATTTTACCTGATCATTTTCATAGTTGTTTTTTTTTATTGTTGCTTGAATCACTTGACGCTGACCTATGAATCACTCAGGCATGACACACCAAACTCAAGCGATCATTCACCGTTGTGTCCACACTAAACAGAAAACTCAGCAAAGAACCACTGTTAATTTACCACTGTCTAACCACTGTTAGATTTTTCCTATTTCTTTGACTGAATCTACAATAAAAGCCAAGGGTAACAGAAAAATACATAAAATAGCATTTTTGCACTAACAAAGTGATTCACAAAGTGCTGTAAGCCTATGACTTTTATATTCTGGCATGCTGTGCAGAAAACAAATATTGACACAGGACCTCAGAGATGCGTCTGGCCATTCAGTTGATCCATCTACTGAAGCCTCATCAGTGTCTCAGGTGAAGTATGGCTGTCAGGAAGGCTGCTAGAGCTCCTAAAATATGTTTTGCAGTCAAACAGGGCATTTTGAGTTGCCCTATTAACTTTCCAATGAGAAATCCTAAGGTGTGTTTTTTTCTTAACACTTCCTGACCTCGGCTTCACCCTCACCATTGCCATTTTTAATTACATCACAAAAATCTTTGAGAAGAAAAGCCATAAAAACTTCCTTTCTTTTTTCTGTCTTTTAATTCACATTCATTTTTTTCTCCCCAAATAACAGAGAGAACCTGTCTGATGAGGCTTACAGGCTGAATTTTGTAATGAAATCCTGTGAGAGGGTAGTGGATTGGTGAGCTTCAAGTTGTCTGTTCACATCTGCCTGATTGATACCTAAGATTCTATGTATTATTATTTAAAACACAAAGATTGTAGATTTATATAGTGGAACAGGTTACAATAGGTGTTTAGTATAAAATGTATATCCACAGCATTGACGCTAAGAAAGTAAACACAGTTAAATGTTGTGGTCCACCCCAATGTCCAATTGGATAGTTTGAAAATGGTGAGTGTGGTGTTTGTCTTTGACAGAGGGCAGACGGGTACGAGTATCAGCCTACAGGTGCGTGCCTGATCAAAAGTTAAAAGCTCATGGCAGTGTTATGAGACAGACATATGGCAGCCTCATTAACATAGTGCTGAAGAGCTGAATCACACCCGGGACCGACTCAGACTGTCCATCGGCAGCCTCCCACGTCTGACACAGTGTTGGACTTTGGTGTAATTTGATTGAAAGGGAGCTAGCACACGATCCTCTCTCAACTTTCTGACACATTTTTGATTTCTTTTTCGCAGGTTTGAATTGAAAGATACGTTTTGCTCATTTCAGAGGTGGGACCTCGCCGCTGGGTAAAAAAAATGTTAATTTAAATATCCTCCCGGTGCCAGGTCACAGCTCACATAAAATAAAAAGTCTGAATAGGAAAATAAATGGAAAAAGAACAGTCTGACACAGTTACTGAATGAGAAATGAAGACCAGCGCAACAGAGAATTACTCTAAAATCCATTGTTCATATACAGCAAGTGAATGATTGGTGTACAGTATTGTGAAAATATTAGTTTAGTTTGGTTTAGTTTGTGCAGGTCCACTGGCTTTACTGACATTAAACAACATTTCATAACAAAAGGGAGCTGCAATAAAGAACTTTATATGGTTAAAGGTCCAGGATATATCCCCAGGGGAGTTAGACTTTCAGGGAAGAGCCAGAGAGTGAAAATATCTTTCAAAAGTACTTTAATACCTTCCTGTAAACTCAACAGTACCTGAACTAGTGAAGAATTTAACAGGATTCACACAAATGCTGCAAACAAACGGCCATTAATATGCACCCAACAGGTGTAATGTACCTGAGTCCTGTATGTTTCAAATTACAATTGTCACTCAACTAGATCCAAAGTCTCAGTGTTCCAATAAAACCGCTATACACATGCAAACAACAAAGTTGTAAAATGAATCCTTTGACTCAGACAATTTGATGATAGCTAAAATAGATCATTTGGTTTTAATGAACTTTTAAAAGCACAGTTTGCACTTCAGTGTGTTATTATTCCAGCGTTCGAATCTGTAAAATATATATGAAAGGGATCCTCATGCTGTTACTTTCATTCTGGCCTTCAGAGACACTGAATTTTTATTTTATTTTATTCATTTATTAATCAAACATTAAAAAGCAGAATTTTATTTCAAAACTTCTCTCTCGTGGCCTGCTCAGCTTCTGTTCGGGGTTTTCAAACAGACGTCAGACTCATTTCCTACACCTCAGTAACAAAGCCACATGTGCTGTATTAACCCTACATATTCACACTCATAGTCAGTGCATCACTGTTTCACGTATAAGTGCTGTACCCAAAAGCTGTGATTAGGATTTTTTCTTTAATTAAGTACTTCATAGATTGACAAAATGATCCCACTTCTATTTAATTAAACACTTTAAAGATGCCAAGAAGACACTGGGGATGTTTTTACTGTTGAAAGAAAAGCTGCTGTTCACAGAGCAGATACACATTCATCGCTGATGAAGGTACGCACTCAGACAGGAGATAATATAAGCAAGCACCGTATGTGTTTCTGATCTTTAACACTCCCGTCTGTTTGATTACATGATAAATCCACGAGATTACAGTGGATCCATGTGCATCACACCAAAAGGCTTCGTTAGAAGTCTCAGAGTTTCATTCTTCTCCACTTCAGACTCATTCTGTCATAATTTCATCAGAGATCATCAGTGAAAAAAAGAAAAGAAAGTCCCAGGATGATTTTCAGCCCGTCAGACATGAACAGTGCTTTTGATCAGCTAAAGCTGTTAGAGCCTTCCTGCAGCTGGCGAAGGCACTGACCTGCAAGTTTGTTATCATCTACAGCAAACCAGTTAAAGATCCCCAAAGCGTCTCTTTACTGGATTCAAAATACTAACCCCTCATTTTCAGTCACAGGTGTATTTAAAGCTGCCACCTTTGTCCCAATCCTCTCTCTCGTAGATTGGCCTGGGTACATGTGGAAGTGTGTGTGTATGTGTGTGTGTGTGTGTGTGTTCATTATGCTTTCTAAGTTTGCATGCATGTTTGCGTCTTCACTGGCGTCAGCGCTGTCACTTTCTGCGCCAGCACCGGGCTCCTCCCACAGGCTGAGGCCCCTCCCCCTCCCTCTCTATCAGTATAAAGTATGGTCTTCCCTCTCACTCTCATACTCTGTCACAGCCTCATCAGTGAAGCAAAGCTCACTATCTTCAAATCAGCCTCTCCTGGTTTACTTCAACAGCTGCAGGTAAGGTTTCAAATATTCTCTGCAGTTTGTTTCATTTTAAAACTTCATTTTATTTCTCTGTTTTCCTGTCACAGGGGGGTGGTTACACACACTCACCAATGCTTTGAGAAGGTGTCCTTTCCCCTCATTTTCAGTTATATATACGCTGAAAATGTTTATCACAGTGTATCTTTTTTTCTGTTTATTTAAGTGAGTGGTGGCTTTTACTGAAAGAAAATTATATTCACACACGAGCCAAACAGAATTATTAAAAGATGATACAATATTTATGATTAAAAGTCTTTAAAAAGTAATAGATGTGTAAAAATAGATCCATGCTGAAAGCTGAGCTGAAAGAGAATTATGTAGCTGCCAGATATCCTTTACTGTCTGAGTGTCCATATGACCACATAAGAAATTTAATTTTGCCCCTAACTTTTATGTGGAGGAAAACTCTGTGTTTGTGTTTAAATGCTCACAGAAGCTGTTGGTTCTGTGCACATCATTTGACCTTTGTTGTGGATAACATTATCATTCCAAGAGTTGGAATTTAAAAAAAAGTAGGAAAGAAATTCCTAATCACTTTTCATAGGAGCTATTTTTTTTAATCTCTGTGTATTAACTTAGTAGTGATGGGTAAAAGTGTTATTTTCTCATTTTGTTTTCTAATGAGAGGAGAGGAGAGGAGAGCTGTCACATACATTACATTACCACATATTACCAGCCCATTTCATAATGAATGAGAGACAATGACCAGCTGCTAAAAGGAATTATATTAGCATGAGCAGAATGGCTATTTACACCACTGCCGTGTCAGTTTAAACAAATTATTCAAACCAAACGTTTCACTGGACTTGTGATAAAATCACACAAGAAGAAATTCTCCATTTCAATTGGTTTAAAACTGCAGGAGGGGGCGATTTCACCTGCATGTCTGTAATGATTTGACCAGTGAACAACTAGAAGACGTTCTGGACTGTGAACGGTACAAAAGGATCTAGACTAAGAACAAAGACTCAGTGCATAAAATAAATGAAAAATCTAAAACACTTTAAAAATTGTTCTGCAAAAGTAGATACCATGGCAAAGTTATGCTCTCCTGCATATCTATGTTCCGGTGTTTATGGGCTGTAAAAAGATCATTCCTTGACTTATTATTATTAACACAGAGAGACGCAGCAGAGCGCTGTAACACTGTGACAGACTGAGGCAGTGGGGTTTTTGATTTATCTAAGATTGAAAGCCCCCAAGCAGCTTTTGCTGTTGGTTTTTATCTAATTATCTACTTTAACTCATTTTCCTTTGGAAAAAAAATTCTGGATTTTCTCATTCATCAAAGATAATATGCTGCTTTGGCAGGCTTCAAGATAAAAATAAAATAAATAAATAAGCAAAATGATCTTCTAATCAAATTAATAAGAAACATCTATAAATGTATGTATTATTATGTTTAATTTTATTATATGTATTTATATGAGGGGTTAAAAAGGTTTCACAAACATGCCTCTGCTTGTGAGTAAGCTTCATGTATTGATTCTGGGTGACACCGACTGTCCTGTGAGCCCCGTTCAATAAACCAGCACATAGATCAACATTGAACTATAGAGACCGCCACTCCAAACAGCACATACATATACATGTATGTGTCTGTGTGTAAACATGAAGCCGTTCTGTCACAGGCAGAGCAGGAGAGTATTTATGAAGCATAAAATAATGTTTGCTGTAGTTCGAGGCAGAACCATTCAAGCGTCATCTCTTTCTCACCCAATGTGTTTAAATGACCTGAAATTGATTTATTGCTGCTTTTTGCAAAGCCAATGTTGCCTGCATTGGTTTGTTTTCCCTTAACAAGCTGAGGTGAGACAGTGAAAGAGAGAAGAGGGCAGATGAGAGGCAGTAAAGAGCAAATAAAGACTAACTGGAAATGTGCTACTGAGTTTGTTTAACTGTTATTCTCTCCCTGTCTCTCCATCCAGCCATGAATGTAGGCATCTGTGTTTGTGTTATCCTGGCTGCTTTGTCCAGTGGTTCCCTGAGTCTGCCTTCACAATCAATTGTAAGACACACACACACACACACATAGACTGAGAGAGAGCATTTTAAAATACTCACACTCACTCACATTGTTATTATCTAAACAGCGCGTACACGGCCAATTAGGGGAAGTGGAGTAAGACCCTGATTACAAACTTTAATGTCTAAATTGCTTCCACGTAATACAATTGTATTCAATTTTCCACTGGAGGATAAATTTTTTTTTTTTTCATTTGAAAAAAGTGTTGTTTTTATTACTTTTTAAATGTATTATTTCATAAATACGTTATTTTCTTCACAGACAGCTGAAAGTACAGCTCTTCTCTCAGGCAGCGGATCTCTCCCTTCTCCCAGCCTGAAACGGCAGGCTCGCTCCGCTCCAGCGCCCCTCTCAGGGCATCTTATCAACTACAGCCAGCACCAAGAGGACGCAGACACTCCAGACAGCCTGAGCCAGCTTCTGGCCAGACTCATCTCTAGGAAAGGTGTGATCAGACGTATGACTGCCGATACAGAATAAGAGAACGAAGGATGGGAAGAGAAAATGAAATGACCGCCTTTCCCTTTTCCCTTTACTTATCATCTCATTACATGCTCATATTTCCCTCTTCCCCACATCCATCCTTCTGCAGCCTGCATTCATTCATGCTGTGTTTCAGTCCCACCATCTGGCATTTCCCACCTCCCTCTGGCCTCCTCTCTTCATCTTTCCATGCTTGCTACTCCCCTAACATTTCGGCCTGCGCCCTCTCTCATAGTCGTCTGCCTACCTCCTGACCTCACTCTCTGCTCCCTCTGTCACCGCGCATTGTTTTTTTTTCTTTCAAGTAAACGCTGTGTGACTACAAGACCTGCTGAGCACACAGACAGAAATAGAAACACAGCGAGTCAGCATGAGTTAGATCAACAGTCTCATTTGGAAGATATACCGTATATTATTATCATATAGTATGGGTAGTTTAAAAAAAATAACAACATCAGTTTTATGAAATGCAGTGAATGTTTTCTTTTGTTAAGTTTGCTTTTTCCACGTCTCCTCTAGGCTCTGCCTACCACACCAGATCCTCCCTCAGCAGCAGAGCCAGTGGTCTCCCCCCCAACCACAGGATAAAGGACAGAGATTATCTCGGCTGGATGGACTTCGGACGACGTAGTGCAGAGGAGTACGAATACTAGTCCTGAAGGCACAGCTTTGTTTCTTCGAACGCTGAGCCCAAAACCTCCAACATCCCCAGTTAAAGTTTTTATTTTTAAAAATCTGAAGCCCTTTTCACACTGCACTCTCAGCCCACCAGAGCTGACTTAGTGAGAAGTATATCTCAGCACATATCCTTCAATCTACAAACCACAAACTTCAATCCAAAACTTACGGCACATTATTGTATATTTGTGTTACTGTTAAGACCAAAGCCAGCAATGCTTGTCCATCCCACAGTGCTTTCTTAGTCCCTCATTCTCTCTATGGTTTGGATGGTAATCACTAAAAATGAGTCACAAAAACAGTTTTTTCAAGGAAAAAAGGTGTTTTGATTTCTTAAAATATGGGGTCACTGTAATTTTCTAACCAACATAGAGTTTTTAATCTGTTTGGGAGTACTTTCAGAGTTTGATAAATCAAAAATAATTTAAAAAACAAACAATCTTAAAACTGTGATAAAGTTACATGAGTAGCTCATGATCTGCTAATACTATTAGGCATTGGTTACACAGCAGATGCTTGTTAGCATGAAGTCATTGTTAGTTAAGTTGTTTTTGACAAATGCAATGTTGGCTTTTTGGTGTTAACAGATCAGTGAAGAAACAGTAGGTCTGGTATAACAATGGGAAATGCCACATTTCCGTTTCAGTTGATATACAGAGCTTAACAAAGAAACACAAATATTTTAGCAATGAGTCAAAACTTGTTTAAAACTAAAAATGATCATTTATCATTTAGTATGCAATAAATAAAGTGAAATCATGTTTATATGACTAAATTTAAGCCAGTGCTCTGAGAACTGCACTAAAAACATCATTTCGATTAATATGCTGCTGGATTAACCTATTACGGAAACATTAAAAATGATTTTGGCAGTTATCAGTATTGTTAATTTCGGGCTTCTGTGACATTAAACTTACACTGGGTGGAGATCTAATTAATTTGTTAAGCACTGTAAATCCAAGAACTTCAACTGTTAAAAGGCAAGAAAAATCAATGTCTTAGGATTTAGATATTCGTATTTTAAAGTCCTGTTAAAATGTTTAATTTTACTGACCGTTACTGTATGAATGTATCTGTAGACTTTTAATGTGCCCTTAAGGTGTCCTCGGCAAACGAATCTTCATAAAATTACACAATAAAAAAACAAAAACTACACAACAATAAAAAGCATGTTGTTTCATCTCACGCCATGCTCAACACTGAATGTGACACATCATTCAAAAATCTTTGATCATGCTAGAAACTGGAAGAATTGGGTGAAAAGTGGCTAACATGGCAGGCTGCTGCAGTAAAAACTGGGATTAAAGTGTGCAGTGTGAAAAGGGCAAAACAGGTTTTGACAAGCAGTCTCCCTGACTTTGCATAACGGACTTCAGTGGCAGACACAATAACATCAGGATGCTGCAGATATTAAATCTACAGATTAGAAATGTTTTCTTTACTTTTCTTTCTTTTTTTTTGAAAGACCTTTATTATATATAAAGGTTAACTCTTGTATTAAATCATTTGTTTCTACAGATTCAGTAAAACTCCAAATAAAGCTTTGTTTTCCTCCAATGTCAGCAAGAAATTCAAACGCTTTCTTTTCAGTCTCATGATGTTATGGTTTCAGGGCACAGGTGGTGGGGCAGTTCTCTATATAGTGTTAGATTTGATCACTGCAGAAGAGAAAGAACGGATTTCTCTTTTTTCACAAACATTTGGTGCAACCCAGTGTGGGATTTCACCAAATGAAAGCCAAAACATTTTCATTTGTGCCCACTATAAGTAAAATAGCTTTCCCGGGATTAGCATTGGGACAAATGAGCTGGTAGCTAGAAAAGGTTATAATTTAAATCAGACTTAAGTCTCAAAGAGCTCATTTTGCCTTTAAAAGTGTTTGTGATCGTGCCTGGGGATTAATTAAAATGGATTATGTTAATGATCTGTTAGTCCTAACACAATGAAGTTAGGATGAGTACTGTGAATAAAATAAAAAGCCCTAAAATAATGAAAACAAATCTCCTGGTGAAATGAACTAAATGCTGATAAGGGGCAAAATAAAAATGATCTTCCTCACTCACAAATATGAAAACAGAAAGACATATTAAACTCTGGCTCTGTTTCTAATTAAATTTGTACTTGAAGTCTTTGTGTGTGATACTGATATGTGCTCTTTGATGAACATGTGGAAAGGAATTCTCTTCCGTTTATCCAATTTAAAGTCACGGGGAGGCTGGAACTGATCCCAGCTGCCATAGAGTGAGAGGAGACACCCTGAACAGGTCGCCTGTTACAGGACCAATACAGAGAGACAGATAACCATTCATAGATTTAATCAACTTACCGTGATATTAACTTACCAATATTAGTTATGATGTTATGACCATGAAAAATCCCATCATAGCTCAAACACCTTATACTAAAATATTATCACAATAGAGTACTTCTGTCCCAGATTGCAGGCTTACTTGTGATTCATTCAAATCTACTGGACGTTGGACCAGTGAGGCCATGAGATAAGTGAACCATTTTGAAGAAGTCTGTCACAATTACTAAGATACACTACCTGGCTTAGCTTTGATTACAGCACGCATTCGCTGTGGCATTGTTTCAATAAGCTTCTGCAATGTCACAAGATTTATTTCCATTCAGTGTTGGATTAATTTTTTTTACCAACATCTTGTACTGATGATGGTAGTGTCATGGTCCTGGGTCGCTGACGCAGCATTTTTGAGTTTATTGTCATTATTTTCTAGTTTCTTCTGATTTTATATTACAGTGCGTTCACACCGAACGCGATAGACGCGACCAGAGCTTCAGGTTTACATGTAAAGTCAATGGAGGAGCACGATGAAGCGACTGGGGGTCCCCCAAACTTCAGAAGCAGATTTGCGTCCGGAAAACGCTTTTCTGCCTGATTCGCGCGACCAAGTAGCGGGACTGACGCATTTGAAGCGCGAAGTAAAATACGCGCTGCAGTTTGTGTGGTGCATTTTGTGCATTCGCGCTTATCGCGAAAAATCTCTGGGCGCCACTTGAACTCCAGCTTCAAGTGGCGCCCGGGACAACCAATCAGGAGCCTGGTGACGTGACGCTCTGGTCTAGTTCAAAGGGGCAGGTCCAGGCACAGCCCTTCATTCTTCATTCAATATGGAGGAAAGGCTCATCAAAGCCGTAGCCAACCACCCGGAGCTGTATGACACCAGCTACTTTCTCTACAGAGACAGGAATAAAAAGGACCTAGCTTGGAGGAAGATATGTGAAGAGATCGGGCAACCTGGTAAGTTTATTCATTTCTCTTTTGAAATTTTTGACTGACTTGGGGAAGCCGCGCTAAAGCTAGCAAGCCCGCCTACTGTCCCGCTATTTTCCCACTGATGTACAAATACCTTTCCGCTAACAAGATAATGTTTTTATTCAGAGGACATCTGCAGGAAAAAGTGGAAGAGCTTCAGGGACACATACGTCAAGGAGAAGAGGAGTGGGTCTGCAGCAGGATCGGGGAGGGAATGGAAGTTCTTCGCGGTCATGGGGTTTCTGGACCCCTTCCTCACCCCGCGGGAGACTAGCGGCAATATGGTGGGGACCGTGGAGAACATCCCCGCCGAGGACCAGGGCCAGCCCGAAGAGGCAGCAGGGGAGTCCCAGTCAGAAGGTATGATAACATTGAATTAATGTAGGCAGTTAATTTATGCATGCTTTCATATAGGTATATATGTTATTGTTTATTAATAAACAGCACACAGTGGTCCCGCTGTTCATCCGTCACTGCCTCGCTTTTTCGCAAATTTTTTTATTGCACGGTACAACTTTCAACAATGCGCATTACATTCTGCAGCCTGATCGACAAATCTCCTCCGTGTCGTGTCTCCTGCGCTTGCCAAATTTATCATGTTTGGTTTTGATAACCTTCACGTCCAATAGAAAAAACAGCACAAAAACACCCATAAGTATGACCCTCATTCGGAAATAGACACCTGCACCGGGAGGGAAAAAGGCGCACAAAAGTGGCGCGCAGACGAAGAAAAAACGCGGTATAATAATACTTTTACGTTTTAAAATCTGCGAAGGTTTGCACTTTGAGAATCAACTTGTGAGAACTGTGACTAATGTTCATGTATGTGTGAAAAAAAGTGTATAAAGTGCGTGGCGAGGGGCTAGTTATTCTGAGAACCCCTGCTGCAGTAAATGAGGGACCACTGTATATAATTTCTCTATGACTATTGTTTTCAACCTGTTAACATTTAATATTGTCTTGACAGAGCCAACTGATTCTGCAGCAGAGCCATCCCCTGTTGCTTCTCCTGGCTCCCCAGTCCCTGGTCCCTCCACTCGTGCTGCTGCACCCACAGGTATGTAATTGTAGCAACAGATGTACAGCAAGCACTGATAGCTTTTTACTCGCTTGAATTCTCTTGTGATTACCTTTACTAAATATCTACAACCAATCTGATTATATCCTGTTTTTTTCAATGTTGAAAATGAAAATCTAGTAGCAGCCTTCTCATTACTTTGTGTTGTTTTGTGCTTTGTTTTACAGGCCCACAGAGGAGGACAGCTCCGAGGCGGACGAGGGACAGGTCCCAGGACGGTCCATCGGCGGTGGAGCTGGCCATCCTGGAGTCCCTGAAGAGGCCACGCCAGTCTCCAACGGAGCATTTCCTCCTCAGCCTTGTTCCTGCTCTGGAGAGCATGCCGCCTCAGAAGAGAGAAAATGTGAAATTTCAAATTTATAAATTAGTTTTTGAGAACAGCACAGCTGTGTTAAATTTGGAAACATTGGACCCTAGCAATCAGTAGTTTTCTGATGAGGCAGCAGGCTCTCCAGGGCAGAAACAATGTTCTTATTTTTCTCCTCCTTCTCCCTGAGGCTCTTCCACTTTAAGCTGGGTCCTTTTTATTCCTGTCTCTCTGTAAACAGTTATATTTTATATATTTATGTTTAATGGTTTTCTGTTTGGGAGTTTTAATATTATTTCAAATAAATTTTTGTAATGACTAATGTCTCAGTTCTACTACACAGCAAATATTGGCACACAACTTGACATGTAGAATTTATTTCATATTATACTAATGAAAAAATATACTACTATATAGGAACATAGTGATGACCAATTATTTAAGAGAATAAAGAAAGGTTAGTTTATTTTGGAGGCAAGCTCCATTTATTAAGAAAATTTTAAAAGAGGCAGGAACGCTCGACGCGGGACAGCAGCTCCTCAAACTGGGCGAGGGACAGACGGTGGTGCCGCTGAGAGCGGCCGTCATCCAGACGCAGCTCCTGGAGCAAGTGGTGAAACTCACCAAACTGCTCACGCTTGTGGAGGACCTGATGGACCCAGGTACGGTGAGGAGGTGCTTTACGCCGCTGCTCTGCTCTCCACAGTTAATAGAGAAGGGAGACTCTTCAAACGCTAGATCGACAGCTGCCATCTTGCTAACATACTGTCTGGCACTACTTCCTCCCACACTTCCGCTTCACATGCGTTAAAGTTGCATATTTTAAAGCGCGACCAGTTCGCTTTGGACGTGCTTCGAGGTGCGAATGTGCACGCGACCAGCTAGGGGCATCTGGCGCTTTTTGGTTGCCTCTGATTGGTCGGTGTGAACGCACCGTTAGGGTTTGGTTCTTGTGTTTAGTGTTTTATTATTCCTACCTGTGTTCTCTCCCCTGCACTGTTCGTGCCCCTGAGTTTGTGTTGTAGTACAGTTTGTGAATTTCCCGTTTTACTTTGAAGGCCCTGTATCATGTTAGTGTGTTCTGTTTTACTTCCTTGTCTTGTCTAATTAGGTTCAGCTGTGTTCCCCTCTGGTGTGTCATTCCCTCGTTACCTTGTGTGTATTTATAGTGTGCGCCTGCCTGTGTTCCTTGTCACGGCGTCTGTGTAACCTGGTGTAATTTCTGCGTCTCTCTGCTCAGCATTCTCCGTGACATTTCTGCTCTTCGTCCTGTGTTTGTGTGCTTTCAGGTTTGTTCTTTAGTTGTTCCCAGTTTAGGTTATGTTTTGGTTTCGCCCTCGCTTTTGTTGTGTACACCGTCTGCATCACAGCCAGTGCCAGCATTTTGGGTCCTCATTCTCAGTATACCACACGACTGCTGCCACAGCCGTGACAGAGTCTGACCACTGCATAAAGCCTTCTCCAGCACATCCCAAATATTCTCAATGGGGTTAAGGTCTGGACTCTGTGGTGGCCAATCCATGTGTGAAAATGATGTCTCATGCTCCCAGAACCACTCATTCACAATTTGAGCCCTATGAATCCTGGCATTGTCAATTTGGAATATGCCCGTGCCATCAGGGAAGAAAAAAACCCATTGATGGAATAACCTGGTCATTCAGTATAGTCAGGTAGTCAGCTGACCTCATTCTTGAAGCACATACTGTTGCTGAATCTAGACTTGAGCAACTGCAGCAACCCCAGATCATAGCACTGCCCCCACAGACTTGTACAGTAGGCATGATGGGTGCATCACTTCATCTGCCTCTCTTCGTACCCTGTTGCGCCCATCACTCTGGAACAGGTTAAATCTGGACTCATCAGACCACATGACCTTCTTCCATTGATCCACAGTCCAATCTTTATGCTCCCTAGCAAATTGAAGCCTTTTTTTCCCGGTTTGCCTCACTGATTAGTGTTTTTTTTTTTGCGGCTACACAGCTGTTCAGTCCCAATCTGTTGAGTTCCTTTGGCATTGCGTCTGTGGAAATGCTCTTATTTTCACTATTAAACATAGCCCTGAGTTCTACTGTTGTTTTTCTTCAATTTGATTTCACCAAACATTTAAGTGATTGCTGATCACACTCAATTTTTCCGGCCACGTTTCTTCCTTGAAGACAATGGGTCCCCACCAGTGTTGGTCAAGTTACTTGAAAAAAGTAATCAGTTACTAATTACTGATTACTTCCCCCCAAAAGTAATCCCGTTACTTTACTGATTACTTATTTTCAAAAGTAATCAATTACTTAGTTACTTTTTAAAAACACGATTTACAACCTGAATAGGTGATAAAGCGATAGATCTTTCAGCCCAATTCTACTTTTTCTGCATAATTCATCATACAAAATGTAATCAAATGGAAAAGTCTCTTTTAAAACTTGTTTTATTAGTTTTAATCTTTTAACTTTATGCATCAAGCAAAAATTAAATTATATGCAACATTCTCTGACTGGAAGAAATTTGTTTAACATTTAAACCTATTTTCTGCACATTCCAGCACATAAAATAAAATATTTTATTGTGTTTACACTCACTCTTTCAAATAGATGCAAGTAAAACACAGCAGAAAATAAATAAAATCAAAGACTAGCGGTCCTGTCGCTCTATTTTCACCTGTAAAGCAGGACTGGGGTAGGCGGAGGAGGTTTACCCTGGTGCAGGTGTGCCGCAGTGGTCAGTGGAAGAATCCGCGAGTTTCTCTGTGAATTTCACATTACGTCGTAGTACACTCGGTGCTTGCTTGGAAGTTTAGGGGTTTTTTCGCTGTAAAAAGAAGTTTTCTTCCCACCCACAACGGACAGTGTTGGGAAGGTTACTTTTAAAATGTATTCCACTACAGAATACTGAATACATGCCCCAAAATGTATTCTGTAACGTATTCCTTTACGTTACTCAATGAGAGTAACGTATTCTGAATACTTTGGAATACTTAATATATTATCATGCTGTTTACAACTACGTGAATGTCCTATTGCTGTGATTTATTACTGTTACTGAAGGTCCGCGCCCGGACCGTAGTAAAGGGACCTCTGGCTAATACACGCGGGTTCGTGTCGGGCTGGTAGTCTAAAACTAGCTTTACTTTGTTGTCTGGGTCAACTTTGCTTGCCAGAGACAGAGAGAGGCGTTGAAAGGCTGCTCCAACGGAACTTATTGTTTCCGGAGGAAAACACGAACACAGTGTACAGTTGAGTCTTAATAGCTTACTTACAGCTGGGCTCCTCAGGCACTCTTCTTGGCTGCAGTGGTTATTATTGTATTTACATGCTTCCAGCTCCCTGCTTTTTGCTCCGTGACAGCTCAGACTTTTCCTTCTCTCTCCCTCCCTCGCTCACAGACACATAACGGGTATGGTAGTCCATTCTCCTGCAGCACGGACTACACTGCCCATCAGGCTACATGCTTTAGAGCTATGCCTGTAGCATTCTGTCTATTAGCTTAGCACAACAACAACAACAAAAAGCGCCTCTCACCCAGGAAACACGCAGAGAGAGAGCGTCACCCTGTAACCATGGCAACCGTAACGCTGCCGCCTGGAACAACAGAACGTAGCTGTCAAACAACCCCAAACAGTCCTGACCGCGACAATATGAAACAGGAAGTACCGCCCGTGTAATCCATTTATTTCACCAAAGTAACTGTATTCTGAATACCACCTTTTTAAACGGTAACTGTAACGGAATACAGTTACTCATATTTTGTATTCTGAATACGTAACGGCGGTACATGTATTCCGTTACTCCCCAACACTGACAACGGACACTAATGTTTTTTGTCACTTTTATGGAATCAAACTCAAAATAAGGTCAGTACTTCCACGCTTTAAACGCTGCATGCTACACTCTGTCCCGCACTCGATATATTATGATCTGCAGACAGCTGTTGTCACGAACGTCGCACTCGCTTACGTCACTGTCATGAGACGTTCTCGCAAAAAATCACGGTTTTAGTAACGCAGTAACGCAGCGTTCCTACGTGAAAGTAACGTCCTTATGAAGGAGGGAAATGCTCAGGAGATCCACTGTCTAGGTGTGGATCCACTGAGGGTGATGGAGGAGTCGCTCAAGGCAGTCACAGCAGCAGGATGTAGCAGACAAGTTGGAACTTGTCTGCTACAAAAAGTAATCAGATTACGCGTTACTGTAATCAGATTACAGTAACGCGTTACTGCCCATCTCTGGTCCCCACTATCCTTCCAATTTTAGGAGTTTCTGCAATCTCCTTAGATGTTTCCTCTGCTTGATGCATGCCAATGACTTGACCCTTTCCAAACACTAACATCTTTTCCACGACCACGAGATGCGTCTTTCGACATGGTTGTTTATGAAATGAGAAGCAACTCATTGCACCAGTTGGGGTTAAACAGCTTGTTGCCAGCTGAAAGATAATCGCCCATGCAGTAATTATCCAGTAGGAGGGCTCGTACCTATTTGCTTAGTTAAATCCAGGTGGTTACCTTTTTTTGGCCAGGCAGTGTAATTACAGTTTTAAAAACTAATTTGCAGACTTACGGACACATCACATTTAAAAATCAAAAATCAAAAAATGTGGTAGTGCAGTATATGAACAGTCGATTACCAGATACCTTAATGACCTCCACAGACTGCTGTGTGCAGTTATTACCTCATTGATTTGTTAAAAAAAAGTGCAAAGATGTGTGAGAGATGAATTGAGAAAGGAAGTGGGCCCTGCTCAGGCTGCTGTGGGGCTTCTGTGGGAACAGCAGGAAGAAGAATCACACATGCTTGGACTTGAATTTTCACAAACTTATAATGAAAGATACTTTCCATTTTTTCCTTTACATTCACAACATTCATTCATATTCAAGTGACTGACTTTGATGTGCCGTCACAGAACTGTCACCACTCTGTTTTCGTGTGCAGAACACAAGAAGGACCAATGCAATATAACACAACATGGTTATATTACCTTAAGTAATAATTTGGTACACCTCTGTTGTTCACATTGAAAACATGTTGAATGATCAGACAACTCAATGAATTTAATGTAATGAATGAAATACTCATTGGTGATATTGTTTGACTGATTGTTACGCAGTTTCATTAACCTAAGTTTCATCTGTTGTTGGATTAAGAGAGATCATCCTTAAGCTGCACTTGAGGACAGTATGAATGAAACTGATAACATGCTTCCTGGTTGGAGGCTCATCGAATACACAAGAATATTGTAGCTCTCTGTTGGAGTCAGTTTTTCACTTTCTATTCTAACAGTTTTCTGCATGATTACAGCAAGTACACCTATGTCACACATATGAAATAAGAATTTCAGCTAAAATTTCTCTTTATTAAAAAATGGTGGCATGTGTTATCATACAGGATGAAAATGTGTTGATATAGACAGGAGGGTATCTGCTGGTCTCTTGGCTGAAATTTATCCATCCAGTCTCATTTAAAGTCTTCAACTCGGTTGATCTGCTATAGTAAGAGGATACGTCATTTTGAAAAAGGTATTAAAAAAATACAAAATGACCAGTTATGTTATAATGGGTCTGTTTATTTATTCGTTTTAGATGCACTGATTGCCATCGTCCTCACACACACTGTTGAAAACAGACATGCACACATTCACGCTCCAACACGCAGACACATTTGAAATAATCACACCCTCAGACATTCAGAACATGTTAAAAAAATCAGGAAGACATGAAACAATCAATATCAGTGGTACAAACTTTACAACAACAGAACAATACCAACTACCCTAAACCAAGCCATAGTGTCAGAAAGTGCAGGAGGCCATGAGTCCCTGTTTGTAGGGCTAACAAAAACAGATCCAGGAGCAGCTTATGTACGCGATTAATACATTTATAGTGTGAATGTGAGTATTAAGAGACAAATGTGTCTCAATTGTTCAAGTGCAAAACTAAACAGGGAAAAATAAAGAAGACTTGTGATGCTGAACTTAGCAGAGGTTTGCAGGCCAGTTCCCCAATCAGGGACCGCACAGCAGGGCTTAAAAGTGCAACGGAAATATCAGAGGTAAACTTTACAAATGATGCATCGCTATCACCTTAATCAGAGTTTCTGGAAATTTCTGCCCCAAAATCGATTTGAATGTGGATGCATAACATATTATTTTCAACTTATTGTCTTTGAGCACATTGATTGGAGACATAAATACTAAGGTCCCGTGTTCAAGAAATTCTCGTATAAGACACTGCTCACACACATATTTACACGCACACTCAGATCAGTACCCTAAAACCACACAAATAGACGCAACAACTGTAAAACTAAACAAGAATCAAGTGCTTTCAAAGCTAGAATAAAGGAAAATCATTAACGGCATCGCTACAATATAATGAGTCTGTAGATATTTGGCATTGGTTTCATCACGGTTAAACTGGACTGTTTGACAAAGCAACACCAGGTTAGTAACCTTTCATTGGCTACGATTGTCTTTTTGGCAATTATTAATTGGAGTTCAGTTAGTTTTCTAAATAATGTGATGAGCCAATGATTTTGGCTGGTGTGTTTATGAGGGTTAACACAGGAGGTTTGGCAAAGATTATTTTCAGGCGATTAACGTGTACGTGTGAGATTAATGTGAAGTTCACGTGGAATTAAAAACCAAATTAACCATATGCTGATAAAACAAGACAACAATCAAAGCAGCTTTAAAAGCCTCGGCTGAAGATATGACCGTTACAGCTGTAGAGATGGCAGTGATTTATAAACAGCATCATTAAACAGTTCCCATTACTGAGCTTGAATCCTGCTGGTCATAGAAACACAAACAGTTACTGGCTGGTTACTGGTGGCTGATTTAGTGGCTAAACGATATGGATTAATTACTCACATCCTCCAGACACACTGTCAACCCTTCAAATCTGATCTGCTCTAACTCTCGTGCATGTATTTTTATTTTATGCTTCACTTTAAGACATCCATGTGGAACCACGAATCTAATCGATCTAAGCACGTTTCACAGGGTCTTCACTGAGGGCAGGGAAGCAGCTCAGCGGTGGCTGAAGATTCAAAAGGTGAGGGGGAGGGTGGGGTCTTTAGTACACCAAAACCAAGATCACTAAACTGCAACTACCTTTAACGGAGATTTTCTGGAACTAAACTCCACATTCACTGACATCGTCATGAAATGCTGCCATGACTACACACACACACACACTTTAGCTACCAACCACGCTCACGTGAACTAGTCATGTACTTCAAATGTGCAACTTTCACTTGCTCATGTATATTCAAAGAAACTATATTTATTCTAAAAAAGTTTTACTCAAGTTTAAATGTATTTTCATGTTCGCATTAGAAACTTCACATATAATATATCGATCGAGAGAACACAGTGTATCTCGTTGTCACTGTCACACTGACAGAATGCTACAGATGAGGTCTATCTGTAAAGAGCAACACAGTCCTGGGTCACTAAAATACCGTTAAGAATCAAGTCTTCCTTCAAGTACCAGAGTAAAGGGTGAGAGGGGCTAAATTAAGACTATAAGAGCTAAATGCATCTGCATGTGTGTGTGTGTATGACTGAGTGTTTTTAGTTTTCATTGGCATGATCATGTGACCGTTTGGTTTCGTACTCCTCACTTCTTCCTCTTTGGTCCCTGTTCTGGTTTTAATGAAAGTCTGCAGTTAGTTTATTTGGATAATTTGAGAATGGCTGCACACCGGAACACTGAGTGCTGAATATTTTTAAAAAATTTAAATTACTATCTATATTGATCGACCACTGATGTGTAAAGGAATTACTAGTATTTGTATGTAGGGGTGTGTGTGTCAGTGGAAGTGTCCCATGGCTTCAGCAGCCTTCACTCTCACAACAGGATCTGGATCTTGAAGCAGCATCACCAAACCTGTAAATGAACACACACAAATAATTAAAATCAGCAAACGAACAGAATGAGATCGGATTTTCGAAGGAAATGAAGGGATTTTTTTCACTTTACCTTTAGTGATGGTGCCCATGTTGAGGTGGGAGTGATGCTCCTCTTGAAGATTTCCCAGCATGAACCCTGGTGATAGATACATTATCATCACTTGGAGCAGGGCATGTAGATCACATGTCATCTGTAAACTATCATACTGTAACCTAACTGACACAAAGGCTGGTTTTCATTTGATACTTCACGCTTTTATTGATAGAACTTCAGTTTATAATACGGAGTGATCTTTTAAAGTGCAGTGATACCTATAAACATGGCAGCTCCTGCTCTGACCTCAGGCCAGTTACTCTTGAAGAATTGGATGACTGAAATGTGGTAGAAGTTCAGCATGCCAGGAAAGTCCTGAATCTACAACCCACAAAACACGCAACGAACATCACCAACAAGCATCTATGATGTGCTTCAATATTATCATTTATTCTAACTTTGTGGTGAGAAAAGCAAACATCAGGACAGAAAGCTGACAAAGCTCAACTCTGACTGTCTCTCAGCTCACCAGGTATTTTGTGAGGTCGTTGATGAATTCTCCGTAGTGCAAGCTCTTATCTTCATGTAGGTGGTTCTGAAACATGGCTGTGATCTGTTCTGATCCCACTACAGGAGCACACACTCGCATCGCATACTTACACGCCTAAACAAACAAACAAATCCACTTTTGCATGACAGCATGTAACAGTTCACCCTCTAGTACTAAAATGTATCTGCAATAATAGAGAAAGCTGCTGTCACAGTTTGTGTGTGCTTTCCAACTGTACCTTAACCACCTCTGGGTTTGGATCAACCAGGTGTAACAGCAGGCTGACCAGAACATTGTGGATCTGGTCTTTGAACACTTGCTCTCCTGAGCCAAACGTGGACAGGTTACCCATGAGATGGATGGAAGCACAGCGGATGTCATCGTTCTCCTGGTTGAGAGTCAGAAGCTGCACTTAGCATTTTATGTAGACAACTGGAGAAAGTGCGGTGGGATGTTGCCTGTTTCATCGTCTCATGTAGGTTGGAATGGGAAATTTCACTTTATTAGGCACACAGGTGTAGGCAGGTACTTACACTTTCCAAGAAAGGTTTAATCTTCATGAAGATGTAGACCGCGAGTAGGTGAACGTTTTTCTTGTCAAGGTGGACAAGAACTTTAGACAGGCCTGACATGGCCTCAAGTGTGATCAGTTTACCTGTTTTAGTTTTATATACAAAAAAGAGAGAGATCTGATTAATGACTGTACCATGTAAGCTTTAAGAAACACTGCAGTGGAATTAGATACAAATTTCATTAGTGTTACCTTTATTCACTTGTAACTCTGCTGTTGACTTACCTGGATCATCTTTCTCCTCCATTCCTGAACTCATGGCTGCCAGCAGCTCCTTGGCATATTTATTCACCTGATAGGAAAGTTATACAGAGAAAGCTGTGAATGTCGTAACAGTTAGGGTGGGTGAGTGTGAGTGCTGTGAGTGTGTGTACCTTTTCAGGTGAGCCCACGGCTATGTTCCCCAGCCCTCGCACAGCCAACATGCGGACCGTGCAGCATGGATCCGATATCCTCTCCATCATGTTGTTCATTAACACATCTACTAACATCAGCTCTGTCACCACATGATGGTTCAACAGCTGGAGTCAGAAGATAAGACCGTGACAAAAGACATAAAATAAATAAAAAACATTATGTTATTGTTGTTCTCCTGCTGCTGGCCAATGAAGCTGCTAAAGATACTCATTTAGCAATTGTAATTTAGATATAACGATAAGAACTGGAGGCATGTAATCACTGGGTTTATCACCTCAGAAAAGAAAGCAGTGACAGTGATTCGCTGGCATTCATAGATATTGTTCAGTAATGGACACAGACACTCCACGATTGCAGGCAATCTGGGACCAGCATGCTTAGCCATCGCCCTAAGGACAAGGCAAACAAACGCTTGTTTACAAAGACACCACAGTACATTTAGAGCACATTTAAATTAACATTTTAACTCCTAATAAGACAGGGTTGGGATAAAATGCAAAACAAGGGCATAGTGTTTCCAGTGTACTGTTTTAAAAGAGATTTACAGCTTTACTAGTGTGCAACATGGAGATATCTGTACCTTGCTAGCAGTGTCACTCCTTTAACATGTGTACTGGCTTCCTTCACTGCATCCCAGGCGTTATCCTCATCCAGTTTTTTCATCACCTCATCTAACTGGGCTCGTGCTAACAAAATTCTCAGCGCTTCAGCTGCTACCCTGGAAGAGAAGAAAGGATTGGATCAAAAAGTTCACCCAGAGAAACACCTGACATTCTAACTTGACAGAAATTTTATTTATTTATTTATTTTATACATAAAAAGATGAGTACCCTGCTACGTGGATGGAGGCAGTGTGTTTTGAGTTGCTGTCCTTTGGTGCCGAGACTCCGACGCTCGCTCCCAGTCGCACAGTGAGGCAGGAGAAGAGTCGAGGGAACAGACTGACCGCTGGCTCCTGACTCTGACCGTTTAATAACAGCTCCTTGAGACCGCATGTCATCTGAATCACAAAAGTCACACAACATTCACACCCATCAATTATCTATAGTGAATTTACCAAGTTTAAAAACAGCGGCAGAAACTAAACACATGCCAAATTCTTTTGTACCTGTTACTTTACAGACTTTCATGATATTACTTTGAACGTCAAGCACATGAGGGGTGTGCGTCCTGTGCACAACAATTGTGTCTCAATTTAAATTAGTGAGTCACTTGGTAACTTACAGCCAGTGGCTGATTGGTAGCCACCTTTGTTGTTCCTCCTCTCATAAATGACTCCTTCTTGTCTACGTAGGGTGCCATAATGCTAAGTTTCTCCATCACCATCTCCATGATCTGATTAGCTACAATGGGGTCTGCTCCCAAAGCCATCCACATCTCACTGATCCAGCTGCACAAACAAATACGCTTCATGTTCACACATGTCCCAGAAAACATCTGTTACAGCTAAAATATGAGCAATTCTTTCTTATATTAAGACAAAAAAACAAAAACAGCTGGCATGTGGTCATGCTGAGGAAGAGCATTTAAAGGTTCTTTATACTTACTTGTCATAAGGAAGTGGTTGGTTGACTAGTGTATTGATAACAGTCTGTAGATGCTGAGAAGCCAGGATAAGTACTGTTTGTCCCACTGCCACTCTCACCTGAACATAATACAATAAAACAGTTATTCTTAGCAAAGTGCATATAAACCCCTGATAAACCGAGTGAGTTCATTAAGTACCTGCAAGAACACAAAGTAAGAGAGTTGTGAAGTAAACGGCTCATCATTGCAAAATAGGGCTCAAAGGTATTGTTCTAATTTACTCTTTGTTATTTTAACATGGGCAAAATTTTGATAATGCTCATTATATGAATGATTTAAGTGTGTGATATATGAATTGTGCATTCATGTTTGTCTTTACCTGGTCCTCTGTGATGCTCTGCAGACGCACATGCACCACCTCCAGCATCTCTGGGACCTACATACACACCAAACAGAAACAAACAAACGCTGTGTTTGGTGAGCCAACAGAACAGCAGCAGGTAAAGCGCGATCGTGGCTCAAGAGTTGGGAGTTCGCCTTGTAATCGGAAGGTTGCCAGTTCGAGCCCCAGCTTGGACAGTCTCGGTTGTTGTGTCCTTGGGCAAGACACTTCACCCGTTGCCTACTGGTGGTGGTCAGAGGGACCGGTGGCGCCAGTGTCCGGCAACCTCGCCTCTGTCAGTGCGCCCCAGGGTGGCTGTGGCTACAATGTAGCTTACCATCACCAGTGTGTGAATGTGTGGATGACTGGATGTGTAAAGCGCTTTGGGGTCCTTAGGGACTAAAGCGCTATACAAATACAGGCCATTTACCATTTTACTTCACTGCAAGACCGTAACAGTTAGGGTTGCAATCGTTGCAAGACAATGACTGTGAAACTGGTTACATTTAGCAGGACTTCTGATTTAATGTCATCTGCACGAACCATCAAGATCGTTTTAGACAAACACAATCTAACTAAACCAGTAACAGTTGTACTTTCCATGTCCTCACTCATTGATTCAAAGATTTCTTGGCCCTTGGGTTGCAAAGCAGCCAATCTTGAGGGTTTTTTTGGGTGTTTTCCTTTTTTTTTTTTTTTTTTTTTTTTTTTTTTAATGTAATTTGAAACATCTGAGTGGTCTTTTAAAAAAAACTTTCCCCTTCATTAGGAGTTTTCCTGATCAGTGTTTTTTATGAATACATGAACAAAGACTTTAACAAGGTTTAGAGATTTATAGTGCTGTGTTGCTGTTTTTTGCTGCCCTTGGGTCTTCTTCAACTCCCAAGACTGAGTGTTATCCCCTTTGATGTCTGAAGGACGCCTACTCCCAGGAGAGTAGCAGCAGTCTTAAATTTTATTCACTTGTAGACAATTAGTTCTTTTTGCGGGCTGAATAACATCCAGATCTTTAGAAGTGCTTGTTGCTTTGTTGTTGCTTTTCCCTGGTTGGTGGATCTCTCAAATGCCTCTTCTTAAGGTTCTGTGAAAGCTATCCCCCAAATTTGTCAGTAGGCAAATGCTGTATTTATTTATAAGGAAATGTCGGTGATTCCAGAGATTTTTCTTTTGCAACTTTATACCATATGCAATGACTGTACAGGCATAAGAAAATGCAACTAAGGGCAGTCCGTGTGTGTGTGTGTGTGTGTGTGTGTGTGTGTGTGTGTGTGTGTGTGTGTGTGTGTGTGTGTGTGTGTTACCATATCTTGTAGTCCGCCTCCTCTGTTCTTGAGCAGAGTATTTAGAATGACAGTTGAAGCTCGGCAGCAGTTTGTCTGGCTGTCGACGAGCCCTTCAAACAGCATGAACACCAATGTCGTCAGCTGCTGCTGAGGCAGACGCTTACTCATCACCTGATTTCATGCAGGGAAAGATGCAGTTACACACACACATTGCATATCTACATTATGGTGGACAGAGTGTGACAGAAAATATGCATTACAACAGATAACTGTACAAACATATTGTTGAGTGTCATACTAAAAGATAAAAATCCACACTGGCAAGAAAACAAGTATTGAGCACGAGCAATAAAGCAGTTTGCAGCTCCCCTGCGTGTACCTTGGTAAGGTCTGAGCAGGTCTTGTACAGAACTGAGTGGTCAGGGTTCTCCAGCCGATCCTTTAAAGACAGCAGAGAGTCCACAGATTCATCCTTATAATCCAAAGAGAATCCTAGGAACAAGGATAGAAACATTTTAATAAGTTTTACAGTGACAATAATTGTTCACAGTTCAACTCCAGATTATCCAACCCCTGCTCCTTTTATAAACTAATTACAAAATAAAAGACAGGGTCTCATCATTGCCTCCTTAACTTTCCCCACTTTATGACATGGTACTTCCTTAAAACAATATATAAAATGTCAAATCGTTACATGACTGTACCTTCATATCGAAGTTGTATATAAAGGAGCGTATGTATGCAGTCGACGGCAGCAGCGCGTACGGCAGGGACAGGGTCCGAACAGCGTGGAGACAGGCGGCCCAGCAGAGCTCCAAGGTTGTGGAAAGACACCATGTTCTACACAAAGTTGTGAGTTGTTAAATGGTAATTACATGTTTACCCATTGAATTATAAAAAAAACATTTTGCCACCAATATATCTGCCCTTTGTTTGTGTGTGTACCTTGACGGTCAGGTTATCCAGGTAGTAAGCCAGTATGTGAGCTGTGGCTGTGATAGCTCTCTCCCTCTCGTGGTCCTGTCCAGAACTCAACCATGATTCAATGTGCTGCACAAGGAAGTCACATCAGGAAACGCAGGTTACATACACTACGATATGATACTGGCATGTTAAAGTTAATCATTAATGTATGGCAGTCTATAATACTCGAAGATTTTTAAAAACTTATTTCTGGAACTGGAGTAGTGAGCAGGACTGACAGAAACTAAAATTAAAAGCTGAGAAGGAGAGTGATTTGTATCATGCACTTAAAACCAGAAATAAATACTTCTCATAGCTGGATTTTTACTAGTGCTAGAATCACCAGACACCGCACGATACAATATTGTCACAATACTTCACTCACAATATAATATTATTGTACTTTTAACATTTTGCCATATACTGAATATTCCAATAACATATTTTGAAATTTATCACCTTTTTAAACTGAAAAATGTCTTCAAAGTTAAACTATTTCAGTATTTGTTTTACTCTATAAGATAAAGTTATTGCAGTTATTATTATTTCTGTGCTGTAAATGAGATCGTTAAGCAGACCCACACTGTCACTAAAACCTGTCAATGCTGCCATAAGATGGAGTGTAAGGAGGCTGCTGTGACTGAGCCATTAGCTTGCTTTGGAGTAGGAGCTAGCTTTGTCAAGCTAAGTGTGTCCAGTGTTTCTCACTGGCATTAAACTGAGTCAACATTATGTCAGGATGATGGTGCATGAGTATTTGAATTTATTTAATAGATTATTGATATTTTGTTTCCCTGTATCGATACAATATCACCACTGTGATACCATTCTGTATTGATTTTATTCCCCATCTCCATTCTTCTACTGCTCGACCAAAAGTAGTAGTAAAGTAAAGTAGACCCTTAATCTTATGACAAAACTGACCTCATTTATCTTTAAAAAATTAAATAAATAAAATATTGAATAGCCAAGTGAAAACAAAGAGCATTTGCTGAAACAGCAGGCTTCACCTTAAAGACATTCTGTAAGCCGTCGGGTGTTGGATCTTTAGCCAATACGCTCTTCAGCAGCTCCTGCAGAGCAGCCAACGTGTCTTTGTACAACGCCTGTAGAGACGCACCAGAGTATGTTGGACTGACAGCATTTAAAATATGCCACTTGGCTACAATGACAGACAAAGTTTGCTATAAAGATCAGAGGTGGTACAAACAAACTACAGCAGATCTCAGCCTGCCTCACTTCACCTTTCTCTGCTTGGGATCAAGCGGCTCCTCTTCTTTAGTTTTCTCTGGAGTGTGCGTCTCAGCTGGCAGAGAGAACACACTGTTGATACACACCTTTAGCAAGTCAAAGCTCTCATTCTCGCTCATCGGAGGGTCCAGTGGACTGAGACATTAAGGTCAAAGATAAAACACTGGGAGATGACAGAGCTTCAGTCACTGATGACTCATTTCACGTCAGCAAAGTGCTGCCTCGTATTTGTCTTCTGTTGACTTTCAGTTCTGTGGTTATCATTTAAGTCTGCAAAAGGAAGTCACTCCAAATCAAAGTTTTACAGTTAATTCAGTGCAAACAGTAAGATTAACTACTACAAACAGTCATTTTTAAGTAAGCGCTCTGTACATATATTCAGTAGCTGTTAGTCTCTATTATTAAGGGACTTTTAATTTCTCATATTACTTTGCAAAGTTCAGTTTCTTCACTGAAGTGAAGGATACATAAGGTTGGCACACGTGCTCATCACAAGCTGGCGTACTGGAGTCCTCAGTGCATCAGCTTGCTCTGCCTTAATGAAGTCCTGACCAGTGAAAAAAGTAAAAGACCAGAAAATGTCTGCTGTTCTTACTGTCTGCAGTTACTGTGTAACAAGAAGCTGGTGCTTAATTTCCACTGACCAGCATAACAGTAATGAGCTCCTGCTTGCGAGAGAAGATGTAGCCTTGTTTCTTCACACACTCGCTGATGGCTTTGGCTATGAGGCCAACACTCTGGATCAAACTCAGCTTCATAGTCAGGTCCTGTATTGGGCAAAACAGAGAAATGTGGGTGCACAAAATAAAGAAAGACAAATGACGCACAGACATATAAAAAAAATAAAAAATAAAAACAAAAAAAACAAAGAGAGAAAATGATTCAGGTCAAGAGGCAGTCTCCGTTATCAAGAATGAACAAGATGCACTGCAAACCTGTTTTAGCAGACACAACTCTACACAAAGCTAAGTAAAAACAAACAATAAAATACATATAATAATAATAATAAATCAGTCAGCTAATTAATTAAATCAATCCAAAATTTATATTGCAGATTGATCCTCCATGCCTATGGATGGAAAGAAATGTGAGGTGATCAGTACAAAAACCATCTGCAAGCTCTGATCAGCAAGACATTATAAAAGGCGTTCACACAGCGTGCGAGTCACCAGTGAGTAATGTAACAGCAATCAACCTTTAAGCAAATAAGGCACAAAGAAAGAAAGAGTAGAGCTTATAGTGAAGAACACAGAAAGACAGACCTGAAGGTGTTATTTATGAATGTCACCCTGACTAAAACAATGCCGTAAACACAGCTGTTTTTTTGCCCCAAATGATTATAATCATAAGACGAAATGTTAACAGCTTAACAGCACATACATAATGCAATATTGTCTTAAACCTGAATATTACTTAATAAGGACAAATGTAAGAGAGGTGGTCTGTTAGTTTCTTATCATCTGCTCTTCGTAGCTGAGAGCTGGCGACAAAAGATAAAAACATCTTTCAAGCTTTCCTGAAGTGAGTGTGTGAGATATTTTCAGTGATGCATCACTTTGAAGCTACCTTTCCCAGAGGTACACCACAGTCCCTTATTACAATAAGAAGTGATGCTCAATATGGTTTCTGACGGATCAACAACCAAATTTAGCTGGGATACATTTTAGTCTCATTGCTATTACGTGATAGTAAAGTTTTTGAACTGCATTTTAAAAATCAACATAGACTCCACCACCACACTGGAAACATGTTAGTGACTGATCATACATGAATGCCTTCAGAGGACAGTAAAGTCTGGTGCTCTTGCACTGTGAAGCTTCACATATATGCAGTGAAGTTGGGTTGAAGCATAACGAAGAGGCTGTTTTACTGCACAGTGCTCTCAAATTGAAGACTTTCATGTATGATTTTAGTGACAATATCACCAAAAGTATGCAGATTTTATGCAGAAATGTATTAAGAAAGGAGGGTGAGATCAAACTGAAGAAAGAGGAAATGTTAACTAGCAAGTATTAAAGACAAAGCTCCTGGATTCCTGTGACGATACCTTTGTCTCTACTTTAATCCCCAGAACCTGCATAAAGAAAAGGTGATAAGGAATGAGCTCACATACAAATACAGCCCTGATTCCTGCAGGATTCAGTCAAATAAAATATATTCATCAATAAGCAGTTTAAATTAATAGTTTCCTTGTTCACTGCCTGTAGCATCAGACCTGGATCTTAGCTCAGTTTGCTGGGGGTTTTTTCACCCTTATGAACTGTCTGATCACCTAAGTCAGCAGTCCCCAACGTTTTGCACCACGCTTAATGTCAGACACTATTTTCACGGACCGGCCTTTAAGGTGTTGCGGATATATACAACAAAATAAAATGATACGACCAAGACAAAAACTGTGGTATTTTTGTAACTATAATAATAATAAACACAAATTCACTGTGTAATTGTGTAACTTTATTAGCAGCGTCCTCCTGAAATGCACCAACAACATTGAGAGTAACATCCTCCTCCCCGCTATGGTAACGCGTAAATATTTCTTTCAAAATAATACACACAACCACAACACGGGAAAAGACCCAGGGAAACTGAGTTAACAATAGAAAACACTGAGAACCATAAATTTCACACCCAAACCTCAACTCTTGTACAAGACGAATCATAGACCGGTACCGGTCCGTGGCCCGGGGGTTGGGGACCGCTGACCTAAGTGATGCAGGAGTCTGTGACACCCAGCAACACCATCTCAAACAATGGCAAACTACTAAATCACAAGACTATTTCTCATTAGTATCAACACCAAATTATATAAGGCGAGTAGTAGCAGTGTTTCCATACCTTAGTGTTGAAATGTTTACTGATGCAGCGGAGGATGTCCTGATCAATGCGGTTCAGAATCTTCTCTGGAGGGGCGTTCACAGCCACCTGACCGTAGCACAGGATTAATGTGCTTTTCACCTTCTCCACCTCGACATCATTACGCTCCTGAGGTTAGACAAGAAAGGATTAACTAGCTGTTTTTTTTAAAAAAACTGTGCAATCAGTATTCATTTTGTTAACCAATAATTTTTGCCACACTTTTTCCTCCTGATAAAAAAAAAGCTGACAAGCAAATAAAAAAATAATGCTCGAGGACAAAAACGATGACGGGATGTCTTGCCACTTTTTGTCAATGGAAAAAAAAAATTGAGATGAAAATATTCTGGAGAGACGAGATCCAATCAGAACTATCTAAGATGTATAGATGGGTGGGACGAATTTGGAAGTTATCCAATCAAAAGTAATCTCTGATCGTAAACTAGCTTCCCGACAAAATGCCAACATATGAGAGGAAGAGAAGAGTAGACATATGGACACATTTGATATTTCATGTCAAGGAAAATAAACAGTGTTGAGAAACTGTCACCGACATAACTTGACACTCTTTCACACTTTATAATGTAGCCAACGTCAGATTTGGTCTCATATCTTATGATACTTATCTGACTAAACTACAAGAATTTAGATGTCTAAATTATGACTAAAACCAAATGAGATTTTCTTTAAAAGACTGTGACCAAAACTAAATCAAAATTTGCTGTCTAAATGAACACTGCTCTACATAAAATAAACATAGGGAAACTTGTTATTTGCACATTTTCCATCGTACTTTGAGCAGGTTAAAGATGCTCGGGGACTTCTTGAAGGCATCCGATTTTCCAAACTCATCCAGCTTGGCCAGAGTTCCCTCCAAGTGGCTGTTTGCACACAGACCGACGCCCATCGCAACTCCCTGAGAAATGCAGATGGCGGGAATTTAAAGTCAGACTATCAACCTGTGCAACAACATCAAAAGTGACATGAGTTTTGTAGGAAAGAATATTGTCAGGTGACCGTTTCAGGTACCTCTCTTTCGACTGCATCATTGTGCCGAGCTGCGAGGAGAAGTTCATGCAGCTGTTTTTTGACCAGCTCTTTATTGAAACAGTGTTGGAGAGTCACTCCTATACATCGATACAGGAAGCTCTAAAAAAAGGAAAAAAAGGCTCATTATATAAATGTCTAAGCAGCGTTTTCATTTTCTCTCCCATAAGAGGAACATCTAGTTTTGTTTTGTTTATTTTCAATCTTCACCCTTGGTCAGGTTTAACTTTTCAACTTTCTGTATGCAATTAAAAAAAAAAATATAAATAAATATACATTTTATGTGTTCTGCTAAGCATTCATTATGTCTGCAGCAGATGACCAAATCAAATTATACCTTGCAATTGGATTTAAGAATGAAGAAATCCTCGTGATTTTAAATATGATTCATAATACTACCATGAACGCTCTGACTTTGAAGAGACTGGCAAGAAATCGGCCCATTTAGAAGAAAACAACTTGGTGATTTGGGAGAGATGATGAACTTTTGGCATGAGCGCTCATTGCCAAAATATGCACAAGGAGTACCATGGGCATCATTTTAGTGCTAATGTGTGCTGTGTGAACCGTGGTCTCATATTTGTGATAGTAATCTTAGAATATTGCAGTTTTCTTCTCTTGGAAATTGCCAATTTTACCGTCAGAAATTCTGACTTTTTTCTTAGACTTATTACCACCCTTTACCCGCTCCATAATTTTCACTTTTAAATTAAGTTTGCTTTAAAGCCTTAGCAGCTCTGGATTGGTTGTTTAATAAAACTGTTACTGTTAAAAAGGTACCTACCTTCTCCTCTAAGGCGTTGTTATATGTAGGGAGGTATCTGGTTGATTCAGCTGCCAACTGACATACCCACTTATCATCATCAAGTGCTGTCAGGGTTTTAGACAAGAGCTGTGGACAGTTTTAGCACCTTTAGGATGACTTTGATCAAATTAATTGACTTAAATGTTTTCTGACAAAGCAGGGATCATAACAGTCTAACGATATAAACAATCTGATAATGGTGACAACCATCACTCACTTTCATATTTTTGTTTTATTCAGCTGAAAAACACTAATGCTTTTGAAGAGGAAATATTCCAAAGCAGGGGAAAAAAAAAAGACACACACCTCCAGTAGCCTCTTGTCCCACTCCTTCTTATCCAGACTCTCTGCAGCTGACTCTGTTAAAAACCAAAAACCATAGTCAGACAGCTCTAGCAGCAGCAGCATAGAGACTAATATTGTGCATGAGGATGACCTTCATGGTCATGATCATCTTTACAATAAAAAAAACAAAACAAAAGAAAACAAGCATGAGAACCCCTGAAGGGCAAACGTGCCAGTTTGTGTAAAGCACATATACAGTATAATATAAATAAATGCATAAAATGATTACTGTATGTCCACATTTTCATACCCTCTAGTACTGTAAGCAGTGGAGGTATTTCTTTGTCCCAGACTGCCTCTGCATTGGGGTGAATGTTATTACTGAGGATTTGGAGGAGAGAGAGGGACGGAGCGCCATGATCTCTGTTACTGAATGGAAAAGCTGCATTCACCTACAAAAACAGATACCTGTCATTTATATCACAGATCACATAAAAGACAAACAATTGCAGTGAATCTGTACAACTTGATTATTTTTGTTATTGCTCCACGGTAGGAGGAGCTAGAGAAAAAACTACAAAGAATTTGGGATTAAAAGTCATAGTGAGTGAAACAAATGCACGCACACGCACACACACACACACACACACACACACACACACACACACACACACACACTGAGAGAGAGGATTTTAAAATAAAACTTAAACTTAGCTTTCACTCACAGTATGCATACAACACCCCATCATTAGATGCAGATCACACACGTATGTTACTGGGGATTAAATTAGCATAATAAATCCATGCCGGCCTTTTTTTTTTTTTTCTCTTAGATTTTATTACAAAAATGTTGTTCCAGCCAATCATTAGATGGGATGCTTGGAAAGCCTTTATTTTAATACTGAAGATGCAAAAAGGAAATTAGGTTTGGCTGATGCTTCTATATTTGCTTACCAGCAGTCTGATCATCAGTGTTTGTGGAGACGGTAGATTGACTAAAGGACAGAGATGAGACATGTTTAACTTAAAGTGATCATTCAGAACAAGAACAAGAAGAGACATAAGAACAAATTTCAATGCTTGTAAAGTTATTTATAATATTATTTTTTCCACTTCCACACACAACATTTCAACACTGCTTTCCACACTTTACATAAAAAAAGTGTCTATAGCCACGTACCTTCCTGTGTAAAGTCGATTTTGAAGCTGGGCTCTTGGTTATTTTTCTTCTTGTTGCCCAGCACTATGAGACTTTTACAAAGAGGAGTAGTGGCATTGCTGTACTGTGAAGGGGTCAGATAATACAGCAACTTTGGCCACAGTACCTTCAAACAACAAAACACACATGTTAAATATCACAGCAAAGTTCCTAAATGTAACACTTTTAACTGACTAGTAGTACAAGTCAAATTTAACTGACCTATACAGGAAAGTTTCACACATGCACAGCATAAAATAAAGACATAAGAAACACCTGTTGCTAACAGTGCTTTCCTGTACAACACATGTTAATATATATATACAATATTTATCAGATCAGACTGGTAGAAATGGTACATACATCGGCTAGTCGTCCAACAGTGGTAGTGAGGAGATGAAGAGTGTTGTCACACATTGACCTGAGTGACTCGTTAGTTACCTCCTCTGGATCTGTAGGCCTCTGACTCCGCTGAAGACACACAGCAAAAGGCACAGGTAGTAATACATAGTTTACTTAAAAACATCTTCGCTGGTCCTTCTGTACAACTCTTCCTTAATCTGGGGTGCTAAAGTCCTCAGGTTATCTGTGAGAGGACAGATGTTTCACATCTGCAGAATCTGTCATTTTCAGCTCCATATAGTTCATTAACCTTATAGACTTTAAGATAAAGTATTAAAGCTCATTTATACTCTATGAATGTCTGGGCATTAATGGGCTTGTTTGCATGTCATCATTCATTTTTGCACCTTAGATTTTAATCACATGGAAAACAGAAAATGATATTTGTTTTTACTGTTACCATTTTGTACATGGTGTACATATATACAACAAAAAGTCACCATACTAACACACACATACAGTACTGAAAATGCAACTGCAACAGAGAACTTCCACACAAATCAGAAAAAAGGAGAAATGAACAAAAAAGGAGTTGTACCTGATATGTGTCAGGTAAAGCACAGTGTTGAACTATGAATCGAACCAGTAACTCTCCTCCCTCTAACTCCAAGTAGCCGTGATGAGCCATGGCACTGATCACTTGGACCACACGCTTCTTCACCTGGGAAACAATGACATCATTGTCTAAACAACTAAAAGCTTAAGGAAAAGAGTAAAACACAAGAACAAGAATATATTCATCCATCTAACAGCATGATAGTCAAAAAATAAATAAATAAAAAGGTGTGTGTGTGTGTGTGTACATGTGTGTTACCTTGTTGCTGTGGTCAGCCATCGGCTGTCTGATGCTGGCCAGAATCAGCAGCTTCTTGCTCTCCATAGTAGAAGCTGTAATGCACAGGTACAAATAAAGGTAAAGTCTTGAATAATCAAATGAATCAGCACTTATATGCACACATAGACATACATGAATAATATCACATGATTTAGGTAAACTGAACAATTTGCTTCTTACTTGTCTTGAAATGTCTGTGTGCCATAAAACAGGCAAGTGTGTGATCAGGGAATAGTGTGTGTCATGCTTGGGTCTGTTACTGTATTTCCTTACTGGAGGAGTTGATGAGGTGACGAAGGACAGCCAAGGAGCCCATTCTGCTTCTCTCATTACTGTTCTCCAACTTCTGAAGAACAAACATTACCAGGCGATCTGGGAAAGAGTTGGCTAGAGGGGGAGAATTAGAAGTAAAAAAAAAAAAAAAAAGAAGAAATTAAAATGTGAAATGCATAAATTGACACATATGTAAAAATCAGGTCAAAAAAGGCTAGCAAAGCAAGACCGAGGAAGAGAGCAGTCCACAAACTGCCACAGTTAATGCAATTATCCTGTGGTGGAAACTGGGTCTAAAACACTAATGCATGATCTCATTACTGCGCTTGTGACTCCCTAGAGCTAAACCAGATAGAAAAGCTTGACGCAACCGGACAACATTCAGCTGTCACTTTGCACTCAACATCAACATAAGAAGACAATTAAATAAAGATGCAGTGTAAAATTAGTACCAATCAAACTGAAGCAGCGCAGGACCTCATTGTGGTTCTTGACAGTAGGAGGGTTACTGTAGTCAACAGGGGCAGACACCTGGTAGAAACAAGGGAAGAGCATCATGGTGTCTATTCTGGTGAGTTTTAGTTACATCAGGAAAATAACGGTAACTGTAGATTATATTATTTTATATGTTATTAAAAATGGCTCACTATAACACAATTGTGCTACATGTCGCATTATTCTAAATAATCTTAATATTTTTACCGTTACCTTTATCCCTTGTATTATAACAGCTGTGATAATAACAGCGCATGTGGTATTCAGCATGGATAAAATACAGTTTTCTAATTTGGTTTCTGTGGCTTCGGGTGTCATGGGTGCAGATGTGCGTTTGGATCAGTGACAGCCAGGAAATGTATATCTACCTAATACGAATGACAGCATTTGTATATTAAAAATGGGACTGATATAATTTTACATAACAAGGACAGATCTCTGCTCATAATCTACAAGTCAGTGTGCAAATCAAGCAGCTAAAGGCAATAAAACATTTGTATAAACGCTCTCCTGCAACTGTATCATATATAGGGAAGATGGTGTTCTCCTGCTGCTGAAGAATGGGAGAATATTAGAATGAGTTCATTTTTGCATGGACCAGTGTATTTTTGAAAACCATAATAAAAAAATTCACAGTCTGAGTAACACATGAGACACATGGTCTGTTTTTACAGCACAAAGTCACATGTGTTTATTGTGTTTGAAAAGCTTCACGTGCCACCACTTTCCCACTCTGGGTACACTTCTCAGCTGAAAATAAGAACTGAAAATGTTGTAGGAACACATTCTTAACAGCAGCAACGCTTTTAAGCACCGTTAAATATTGCATATATAAAATGGAGGAAAAAAATTACAAAAGGAACTCTAACCACTGTAACAGACACCGCTGCTGTAACATTATGCCATCACTCACGTAGCTGAGGTGAAATTTTGCAACACGCAGGCATCAGGCCAAGTGTCAGCTGAGTCACAAGGATGTGAAAATGTGTGACCTCAGTGACAGTTACTGTCGTTTGATTCATCAAGTAAGAAAACCAGCACAGGTGAGCAACTCACAAGAATTAACCCAGTCCATTCATTCACAGATTTGTGCTTTCAATACAATAAGTAGTTCTCACACCAAACAGAAATACTGAGACAATTCTTCTAACCATTTGTTTCTGATCACTACACTACACAATCAATGATACCAATTTATTACCATGCAAAGCAGCAAAGAAATGCACTTAAAGTGTACCTGTTGGTGCAGTGCAAAGAGCAGAGCTTCCAGTTGTGTCTCCAGCACCCTGCTGCCCATATTAAAAGATGCATCGAGGACTTGGCACAGACTCTGTTTAGAAAAACAAAACAGGTACACACACGCAAAGGCTCAGACTCTGTTTAAGATACATTTCTACTTAAAGCCAGGACAGAGTTCAGAGATGCTCAGAGAGGGATGGTCCTCCATTTCCTTACCTAAATTATACTTTCTACAAAACCCCATAATAAACAATCCCTACACTGATGCATCACACTGTGCCCACCTTGCTAATGATGTAGTGCTCATTGTTTTTCTTGTACAGGGACAGGATGGCAGGAACAAGTCTGGGAATCTGTTCCTCCAGTTTATCGCTGGCCATCAGATGACACATTGATCCCACCGCCTCAGCCACTGTCAGCCTCAACTGGAAGACAAGCAGATAAAAAGAAAAGTCAGAATATGAGGTGATAGAGATGACAGAGATTAGGTGAGTACTTGGACATATTATGTGTAATAAGAATGACCTTAACATCAATAACCTGTGAATGAATAAATATTCGTTCCCAGAACAAGTCTCTTTCTGAGATAATTTAACTAAATGCTCTTCTAATAAACAGTTGTATCTTCCCAACTGTGCAACAAATGGTTTAATTGTTTGGCTCAATAACACGGATTAACATAGAGTCAGTACAAAAAGTAAAGATGTCACTCTCTTCTAGTTGAGTTTTGTGACTGCTGTGTTACTTTGTGTCTCTCTTTCGCTAACTAAAACAGATAGCACCTTCCAGAATAGTCAAAAAAAACATTTTTTGGGAATTTCCCAATAAAACAGAGTCTCTCCAGGATAGGAGAGTAAATTACACCAAGTGTTCTGTCTGTGTATTTCTACAAGCTGAGAAAATTAATTTAGCTTTTATTATTTTTTTTTTTTTATTTGTCATTGCAGCTTTGGATGGCTTACTTCTGCTTCCTTAATGATTCAGCTTCCTTCAACAATGCCTCAACCCATGACTTCTTGCAAAATGTAGGTGGTTTTTCGGTTGTATAGTCCATTCTATTTCATATCATCTTGTACGACCAACCTACCTTGGGCTCTCTGCTTTGTAACCAGTTATTGAAGAGGATTTCAAAAGCAGCATAGATGTCACTGGAGAATGTGTCTTTTCTGACTGAAGGGTCTGGAGCCTTGTCTAAGTTGGCCAGGTACTCCAAGATACTGTCGCTGAAATGAGACAGAGCTGCAGGGAGAGAAAAACAACAAAACAGGAAACAGAAAAGCCGTGTGACTGTAAAGAGCAGGGAAAGCAAACATGTGAACATCATGAAGCTGCACTTTTTGTTTGGTTTGTTCAGTCAAGATCTAAGAAGCCACCGGAAAGCAGGTCAGGTGGTTCTTACCAGAAGAGAAGACCCACTTCATGTTGTCCTGTTTTGCCATGCTCAGCATGGGTAACATGGTTCCCAGAATAGCATTCAGAAATGGCACCATGCCATAAACTAGAGAAGAGAACAGATTACACATTTATGGCATGCTTACATTTCCCTCTTCCTCTACAACAGCAGTGAGACATACATTGGCATTATTATTTGCACTATGACACCAATTTTTATACACAGCAAAGGTACAGAGAAATCCTTAGTAAATCGCACAAAATGTTAATTGTCTGTAGACACTGAAGTTCAGGGCTTTAAATAAGTTTTACTAATCCATTAGAAAAGTACACATCAGCTCAGAAGTTTTGAAAAATATCTCACTCCTGGCAGTATGACTCCATACTTAGCGGAAAAAATGAGCCCTAATCATTTGTAACCACAACAGAGTGATCCTAAAAAACAGAGAGAAAAAAAAAAAAAAAAAAAAACATGTTGTGGTGTTGTGCAAAATCTTTGTCCTGCAAGTGCTGTTACTGGACAGGTTTAACAGGTTCATCTTTTCTCAGCAACCGCTCAATTCCTTCCTTCTCAGCCAAAATCCTAACCTGGCCTGCACGTGCGCTTCCTTACAGACAGACTGCATATTTTTCCTTTTATGTGTGCCAGTAAAAACGTCCTTACCATTTGAATCAGAGAGGTTGGCTAGTGTTTGAACTACAAAGAAGTGAGGCAGGACCCCTGGCTGGAACTTGCTTAGTATCTCCTCCATGATGTCATTGATGTGCTTATTACCCACTGCGACCAAGATATTACTGGCTGCCTGCTGCCAGTCTGGGATGACCTCCTGAATCAACCATGATGGCAGAACAACAATAAAGAGGATGTTAGAAAGGGACTAAACGAAACTGTACGACTAAGACTTTTAAGGTATCTTAGTCAAAACTCAATCATGTAATGTCCACACTCTTAAAAAACACAAAAAATCATTAATTAAAAGTAAATATTCTACCTTTGTCAAAGGAGCTTAGAAAGAAAAGCATCTGGACTTCTTTAAGTTTCTTGAAGACATTACACCTCTCAGCTTCTTTAGCTCTAGAGAAGAAGAACTGAAGAAGCTTCTCCGATGAGAGGTGAAGGGTCCCCTTAAAGAAGTCCAGATGCTTTTCTTTCCAAGCTCCTTAGACTACGATGACCTGGGTGCCTGAGAACCTTCACGGACATAAATAATTTACCTTTGATCGAGTCATTTCATCTGAGGCCAGGGAGATAATACTCTTTATTCTGGAAGGACTGATCTCCTCTATCCTGCAGCCAACAATCAGCTCAATAGTCCGAAGAATCACAACTCTGTGGGTCACCACCAGCTACAGAAGAAAGATGAGATGAAGAAGACAAAGATATGAAGAGGCGAGATAAAAACATGAAAAAAAAAAAAGGAGGACCACAGGCTGGCTTGTGATGGAATAACATCAGTCACTATGCCAATAAGCTCTCCAACCACACAGAAATGAGCCTTCATTGTGATGTCAGTACAAGCGTAAAATCTGATGACTGCATCTCCCAAAGCTGTGTTACCTTGTTGTCAAAATCTGTCCACAGAAAGGCAGAGCTTCCAAAAGAGCCTTTTTTGTAGTTTCTGTTATAGTATATGTCTCCCTAACCACATTTTAGCATGATGATACTGACAGATTAATAAGCTGAAAACATTATCAGCCTCACTGACAAGGTCATTAACATAAAGAAGAACAGGAACACAATGGAGTGAAACAGGAAATTAAAATGCTACAAGAGCAGTTAATCTGAAACATAACAGCATGACTCTGTTTTATGCTGAATGTCAGGGACCGCCTTTAGATAAGCAAAGAATATATCACTAAGAACATTTTACACCATCTAAATTAAAAAGAAGCCAACTAATGAACTGAATGAAGTCAGTGGCTACAACGGTATCAAAAGTCTCTACAGCTGTGTGCGGGAAAAAAATGCAGAAAAACAGGCTCAAAATAGATTTAACAGTCCATATTGCTTTTAAACATTAAACGACTTTGCAGTTGTTTTCTTAGTTACGTAATTATGGCTGACTTTCGTCTTCCTAAGGACTCTCACTATTCTGGGTTGTTACCTTAGGGTGTTTCAGGAGGTAGTCCTGACACATGGCCAGCACTCGGTCTGGCTGCTGTTTTCCCAGAGTCAAAATAGACTTCCTGACTTGTTCCTGGACTTCTGAGTCTTTATCGGTGGCTGCATCAAGTAGAGCCAGGGTCACCTCTGAAAGGAAAACACAACCTCAGAAGCATATCGGAGCAGAAAAGGAGTAAACATAAGTGGATGGACAATATTTCAGAAACCTGAATCGACCAAAATCAAATACATGTGGCTTAGCCTTCAGTAGAGAAGGGAAGAAACTCACGTTCAACATCTGTCTCATCCATGTTGGACACCAAGGAGCTCTGGCTTCCTTGAGCCAGAGGCCAAAGATGGGTTGTTTCTCCTGGGATACAGATGGGCTAGAGCTACGGAAGACAGTATACAGTATTTACAGTTAATACTGTTCTTAATTGTGCCGTTTTTTATTGGAAATAAACTGCTGTTTTGACTTGGGGGCAACCAAAATCATTTAATTCATTTAAAATATTAATATTACCATGCCAGTATGGATGTTCCTTTATCAAATATGTGCAGTAATGTATGCAAAAACATGACAACCAGGGGTTAAAGTGATTTGGAACGATCTGAAATAGCATCCTACCGCCTTCAGTTAATGATTAATTACATCTGATAGAGAGGTTAGTGCATGTTACTATTGGGTGAGTTGTGCTTGCTTCCAGTGATGGCATGGAGACACTTGCTCAATAATAAGAAAACAATGACATCCCATGGTTCATTTACACCTTAAACACATCCCTTTTTCCTTTTTATCCCTGTGATGCAATAAATGGTGCTGAATTAAATAAGGTTTCACGGTAGTCTGCATCTAGTTAGTGCCACAGAAGAGGTAAGAAATGATTTTTAATGGGGAAGTATTGTAAAAAGTAACTTTAAAACAGCTCAACAAATGTCAACAAATGCACAAACTATTTCTGTGCAGTGTGTTGCAAAATGCATCCGTGAGCCAAATGCTCAGTTGCTTTTTTTCCCAGGGAGAGGAAAAAAATGTTAACATCCATCACTGACATATGGAGAAAGATGCCAGAAAGAGAGGAAAGGAGAGGAAGATGAGTTATTTATTTTTAAAGAATGGGATTTTCACATGCTGAGCAGTCTCTGAGTTTTAAATCAGATACTGGATTATGCATGATGTGTTGCTGAATTATGTTTTTGTCTAACATTTTGCAAATGTTTACATGAAAATATGGCATTAGGCAGTTTAGTTCATGCTACACTGGTTAGTTTGCAGTTTACAGACATGTAGTATGTTGAACTGAATATGTCTTGGGTACTGCTACTGGGTTACATCAGTTTATATTTAAGGTGATTAAGTTGATGCTGATTAGACTCATTCACTGAATTCTACCTTTTACTGTCTTAACATCTGCTTATATCTTGTTGAATTCAGGTGGTTAAATCCATAAAGAGCAGGGAATATCGGAGTAGCATGGCAGTTCAGCTGATCACAATCTGCAGACAAAGAAACATCTACTGGACATCACAGAACACATTTTTATGTAACTTACTTCTAACTCACAGTAATTATTTGGCACTGCTGCAGCCAATCTTTGTGCCTTCACCTGCTAAATCTCAGTTTAACTCATGTAGACACAGGGAACCTGCGGGAAGCTACCTGAGAGCAGATAGTTGATTGTGACCTCTGTGACAAGTTTACACTGGGACACATTAACACCAATTAATAAGTTTAAGGCTGTATTCAACCAAAAACTGCCACTATCCAGTCAATAGGACTTAACTTTTTATCAGTCCGCCACACTTGCTGTGCTAAAGGGTTAACATAACCATCTGAATCGTTGCTAGCTCGTTTAGTCATTTATTGTAGTTTTTACGTTGATTATACCATAGAGAACGATGACATTGCAAGCAAACACACCGTGTGGGCTAAGCTAAGTAGAGTGCCTGGAGTGAAGCCATTTATAGATGAGTGAACTGTTAAACTTTTAGCTTTTACCTGCTTTGGTGGTGATGCTGCTGTCGCAACCTACTGAGAGTCGTTAGTGTGCTAACCCTAGCAGCAGCAGCTGCTACGGAAGAGCTACTAGCCTTCTTATTGAAGCAAAACAGCGGCCTTTCTAATAAGGCTAACTTACCAGCCGAGAGTCTGCCAAACAATAATCTCTCACCCCACGGTCAAGTCTTATCTTGGTTTAAAAAGCAGGCTTGTGTATCCGTGTCACAATTGACGTTAGCGCCTGACTAAAGACTGCAGGTGTAAACACGCCTGGTCATGTGCTTTCAGTCAGCAGGAACGCATCAGGCAGGGGGCGTGGCTAGCGTGCAGACCTGAAACACATAGAGCTGCTACCATCACTGCTACCGTGAAGTATCGAGACTTTGACTTGCTCAAGTGCGTCATCAAATTAGTATTTATTTCTGTTGGGTAAACTGGGTACCTCATCACAGTTTATTATTTTAGGTTTGTAAAAACGGCTAAAAAAAGATAAAGTGGATGTTTGATGTGATTTAGTCAAAGAAAAACATTCAAGCGTAAGTGTGAGTGTAAATGGTGCACAAACGCAATTTTAACATACTAACAGTACTAATAGAACAATATCCATACTGTAATCCATACTGTAAAACAATCCATACTGTAATGGAGTTGTGGTTATGAATTTTAAAAAAGGTATGATCATTTTATAGACGAAAAGTCTGTCAATAAAGATTGATTGATTGATTGATTGATTGATAGATAAAGTAGATGTTTTTTCTAACTATAGATTTAATACTTGTGACTTTTAGGACTCTAACAAGGGTTACTGGGGAAAAGACCACATTATTTCATCGAACAATAAAATTGCAAATTCCAATCTTGACTTGGTTACTGTACTCTAATTTTACACAAATTAAATATGTGCAGGAAATGTCATCTCCAAAAGAATATAAAGACTTTACAGACTGAAATGTTATCTTAAAAGCCCCAAAAGAATATTTGTCATGTCTCCTGGAGCAATAGTTAAAATCGTGGGGAAATACTGCCATCTAATGATCCACCACAACATTGTCGCATGGGAAGTAGTTTCACCTCTGTCGGTATTTGTTCACTTCTCTCTGTCATTATAGTTTTCATTACATATTAGCTACAGTGCTTAAGAGTTCTGTGCAGATTCAGTTTTTTCTCTTTGTTTTTAGTTTTCTTCGTTGGTCTGACCGTGGACTATAATAATGACCAAGTGTTCACAGATAGAGTTGTGACTGGAGTCCAAAGATATGTAAATGAACTAGCTAACAATAGAAAGCATAGAACATGCCCAATTATTAACAAATATAATTCAACATTTGACATTTGTTGCCCCTTTAAGCATATTTTCTGGGTCCTGTGTTGAACTTGTTATGAGAGGAAATCAGAAAAAGAAAAAAAATGAGTCGACTGTATCTGTCTTGGTGCTAAGGAGAGATTATAGATGTTGCATTAAAGATTCTTTTTATATTTTTAACGCCCCAAATTTAGATTTTTAGCATTCTTTTGCAGGACAAAGAGCAAGGCACACACTGTTGTTCAGGTTAAAAAAATGCTTGATTTGAATAATCTTAAATTAATCTTTAACAAATGCTTTGAAGCTTTGACTTTCAAAGCTGTTGGCGACCAATCACTGAAGGAGGAAAAATGTCAGTGCAGCATATAGTTTGCCATGGCAGCCCAGTGTATATATGCAGGCAACCCGAATCTGACCTGTGAAAATCTAAACCAAAATTACTGTCTTAATAGTTTTAGGTAACTGAAGTTATACACAGAAAGTGAAGAAACAATCAACAGATTGGTCAAAACTAAACATATATTCAGAAGTCCTTTAAATACATATATGGCCATTTTAAAAGAGAGAGCTTGAATGGAGCTTGAGTGATGAGTGAGTGGAGACGGGGAGGAGGTGGGTTGCACAAAGGAGTCTGCGAAGGAGAAAGACAGATGCGCAGTGAGATTTTAAGTACGTGACACGAATGTTGATTGGCCGGGAAAAGGCAGGGGAGAAGTTGATTGGACTAGTCCAGTGATGACACAAGCAGCTTGACAGCGTGGGAAAGTGGAAGTGATAAAGCTTAGATTTATTTGGCAGCATCTGGGAGCGAGCAGACAGATGGGAAGCCATAGATACTCCTTACTGAGCCTTCGCATAAGCTTCATTTAAGAAAAATAGAAGTAGGGTGGGGAAAACATTGCATTTTATTCAATTTATACTGGAAGGAAAAAAAAAGATCAGCACTAGGTGGTGAATAAGACATTTTCTCCGGTTTGCTTCTCTGAAGAATAAGATATGCATGTTTCACTTGTCGTTTTCTGGATGTGAAGTTCTGCTCAGCAGTCTGCAACTGTTTACAGAACTGGACTTTATCATTTTTATCACTGTTTAAACATGAAGAAAGGAACCACAACTGGTGTTTACTCTGTTTATACACACAAATTTGGGACAAAAGAGACTTGGACATCAGTTATTTCCTGAGGAAGTTCACTGCTTACATTTCAAAAGACTAACATAAGCTTGCTGTACCAGGAATGAAGTAGAGTCTCCATATTACAGCAGTGTATCTTATACCAAGACATATAATTAGAAAACTTGCTGATATGAAATAAATTGCTGGTCTCACTGTGCAGCATTGATTCATCTCGTTTACTCCCCTGCAGTGGACAAATTCAATAAACAACAAAACATTCAGCAGAATTTCGTCCCTGTAGTCAGAGGCCTCCTCAGAAGCCTGAGGAGAGGACATTGCTGTCAAAGACAAAGAGGCTACATTCAGAACCACCGTCCTCTCACTGCAACAATGCAGAGGTCTGGTTCACCGCCAGATCAGACCGTTTTAGTATATTTGACCTCTCTCTTCTTTTGTTTGTAGCCTGCAGCATATAATAAACAGTTTTCATATTCATCTCTGTGAACTGACCGACCACATAAGCAAGTGTGGGAACCTCCACCTGTTGCATATTACTTTCCAGAGTGGATATGCTCTTCAGCATTACTTCTCTGTGTAGCAGAATGAATACTGTAGTCAGTACTTTTGTTTGTAATCCAACTGCTAACCAATCATATTAGATGGCTCTGCTATAAATAGTAGCTGCCATCTGAGTGTCCCTGAATCGCTCACCTGTTGTTATCCGCATGCGGCCTTTCGGGCACCCGACTTCCCTGGGTGTTACAGGTAGGAGTTGCAAACATGTCGCCACTGCCTCAGCCTGAATTGGCTATACTTTTGTTGATTGGTGTTACTCATGTTATAGAGATCACCTACAGATTATTTTCCTGAAGCCTCCCATCGCTGCTGGTATGTGTTTATTTTGTGCCATTTATTATTTTACTCGGTGGTAAATAAGTGTGTTTATAGGCAGTGTTGGGAAGGTTACTTTTAAAATGTATTCCACAACAGATTACAGAGTACATGCCCCAAAATGTATTTTCTAACGTATTCCATTACGTTACTCAATGAGAGTAACGTATTCTGAATACTTTGGATTACTTAATATAATATCATGCTTCTTACAACTACATGAATGTACTATTGCTGTGTGATTTATTACTATTATTGAAGGCTACTCGCCATCCCAATATCAACTAGATTTTTAAATCTTAATATAAATTAAGTAACAGTAGGGTGGACATAAGGTAAGGCTGCACTTTTTCCAGCGCTCTTGTATAGAAAACTATTCCGCTGCGTTTCACCAGTGTGTTTCTGCAGTTGGGCTAACCACGAGGGACGTAGTTAGGTTTTTGTTGGAATACACTAACTTTTGTTTCTTTTATTCAGAGCAGAAGGCCTGAAGTGGAGGTGACTGGGGTGCCTTGGTGCGGGATCTTCTGTGTGTTATGCACCCTTGATTTGAGACTTCCAGCTGATAGTTTGAGCCAAAAGCCTAGTCTTTGAGGGAAAGACTTAACCCCCTGTGAGCAGGTGAAAGTTTAAATGATGACTTTTTGTCATTGATTGGTTTTTGTTTCCACTGCAGGACAAAACTTGTGATGGTTGTTCCTCCAAATCTCTTGATGCATTTCCAGAAGTACTGACAGCCATGCAGAAACACAATCCATAAGAGGGCGCACCTCATCAATCATCAACACATTCACAACCACCACTCGCACACGGCCTGAAGTTCAACCCTGACAGAGAGAAAAAGACAGAAGGTGTTTTTCTAGTCTGAAATCTGACTAAAGCACAGCTGTTTTCGAAATGAAACAATCAAACCAACCAAAGACATGAAGCGTGATGGTAGCACTGCTCTCAGCAATCTTGTTAGTAGCCGTGCAGACGTACTCCCCAAAGTCCTCCCTGACAACAGACTGTATAGTCAGTTGGCTGCTGTTTGAGTTGAAGTGATGAGGGGAGGGGTTAAACTGCACAGGCCTGGCTAAGCAATATACAAATTAATATTGTAAGACAACACAGAGATACAGTGTGTAAGTTAGACTGAACAACCTCCCTCTTGCCTGTTATTTTCTTATATACTTGTACAAAGGTAAAAAAAAAAAAAAAAGAAGAAGTTAAGATTCATTAGTCAACCTGCAACATGAAGGTCAGAAAAACAAGAAACACCCGTTTCCTCCTTCCTGCCTGCCCTTAAACCCCATGTTAGTACAACTAAGGACAACATATAGCATAGCAATATTTTGAATATTACAAGTGACAAAATAGAAGAATATAGATAAGGCCACAGATTTATCAAAAGAAGACACCTTACAAACACAAGACTTGAATATATCCACACATATTCACAATGGCATCCAAACACCTGTTGTTTCTAATCTGTGTATCACCATTGTGACAGAGGTTTCATAGGGACATAATGGAAGATGCTTTTAGGGAAAAATTAATGTAAAAGTAACCCCAGAGTTAGTTATAGTTATTCTGAAGGAAAAGTGAAAAGTGGGGAATGAATGATGTTAATGATTTTTTATCTTGCTTTTTTGTTCACTCACCATGGCACCCAGCGATTCATTGTCTCTTATTTCTATTTTTCAAGATTTTCATCTCATTATTCTAGTTCTCCTGTAGCTGCCTCTCTTTTGTTTCTTCTCTTTCATTCAGTTCAGTATGCTTTATTAACACAAATCTTTGTCAATGAATGATGTAAATTGAAAAATTCTTGAAGGCACTGGTTGTACTGATACAAATCAGTAAAATGTTTAGGTTTTGCCCTTGATCAGTTCAAAGGTTTACAAACTGGAATGATGTAATAAAAGCAACTAGACAATTTTAGAATGCACATTTCTATCTGAGTTCATCTGTGATCTGACATATGAAACATTGAACTGAAAAGACAGAAAAACTAGATGATGACATTTTGTTAATTTTTATCAATCTGAAAGCGAAGGTAGCCATTTCATGGATGAATTATGACAAACTCAACCAGGATTTCATTCATCGTTAGGCATGAAAAAATGAATCAAAATACTTAAGACAAAAATCCTGATTGAGGTTGTCATAATTCATGTATGACAGGCTTAAATAACAATAATTACAATAAACACGACATACATCTATAGTAACATTAAACGACCAGTGGGTGGCGGGGAATGGAGTGACAGATCAGTGTCCAATGTAGTGGTTTATGTGCAAGTATACCATCAACACTGACACAAATACAAGAAAACAGCCTTTGAATAGCTGTCCACTGTAGTGACCACTATGCGTGAAAGGGTTAAAGCAGAAAGTAACACCCTAAAAGCATATAAATAACTAAGGAAACAAACAATGCAGTTTTGTGTGTTTAAGCTGAGCTAGTCCAGTCCATATTCCTTCAGCCAATAGTGGGAATAAATGGCAATTCCAGTCAATTCCCTGCTCCTCTGTTCATGAAGCTCTGTATGAATGATAAAGTTCAATAATAAAGAAAATGTATTCAGTTGTCTGTTTCCAATCCTGAGTGTTCTGGGTACCAGTCTATTCTTTACATCAAATTCCCCAATGTCATCATAAGTCTGGTCCAACAATTTTCTGGCAAGATTGAGGACATCATCATCACTGATGGTTGTGACAGTCTGATATTTTAACCACATCATACAACAAATGAGAATTCACATGAAGAAAAGACTGTTTAACTTCTTTAATCTGAAGTATTAATATTAATTAATATTTAATTGGTTAAATATTAATTTAACCAATTTCAACACCGGTTCTACAGTAAATCTCTATCTTCCCTATCTTGGCGCCGGGGATGGCAGCCTCGGTACTGCGCTCTCTCGCACTTTTCTTGTTTCTGTTTATTTTCTGCACTTTTGGTCACTCAGACCACATCACTTTCTCCAGAGATGAACTGCTAAACATCAGGCAGTCATCTCACTATAGTTCTTATCCATTTTTCACAAACCCGGAAAGTTTTTGGAGATTTTAGTTGGAGGCGCAGCAGCTCTCTGTGGCTCCTGGAGGAGACGTAGACGGGGGACTCGTGCTGGTGCGCTGGTGAAACTACGTCGGCGAGGATTCCGCACGGCACTCCCCTCCATTCACCTCGCGAATCTCCGCTCTCTTCCAAACAAAGTTGATGAATTACTGCTCTTAATCCGGACCAACAAGGACTTTGCACGCTCTGCTGCCCTCTGCTTCACTGAAACCAGGCTCAGTGAGCGAGTCCCAGACGCTGTCTTAAATCTGCCAGGCTTCCAACTTCACCGGGCGGACCGCGAAACGGAGCTCTCAGGGAAAACAAAGGGTGGTGGAGTCTGCTTCTACATTAATGAAGGTTGGTGTACTGATGTCACAGTGTTACAGAAACACTGCAGCCCACACTTGGAAAGTTTTTTCATCAATTGTAAACCGTTTTATTCACCGCGGGAGTTTTCTTCCTTCATGTTGGTCGGAGTTTACATCCCTCCTCAGGCCAACGCGAACAACGCACTGTGCGAGCTGGCTGAGCAGATCACCACCCTGGAAAGGAAATTCCCGGATTCCTTTACAATTATCCTTGGGGATTTCAACACAGCAAACCTCAACCACGAACTCCCTAAATACAGACAGCATATAGACTGCCCCACCAGGGACAACATCATACTGGATCACTGTTACACCACTCTAAAAGACGCCTATCGCTCTGTGCCCCGGGCAGCTTTGGGACATTCTGATCACTGCATGGTCCATCTTATTCCAGTTTATAGACAAAAACTCGAACGTGCCAAGCCTGTAGTCAAAACTGTGAAGAAGTGGACTAACGCAGCAAAGCAGGAACTGCAGGACTGTTTTGACTGCACTGATTGGACTGTTTTTGAAGCTGCATCTGACAACCTGGATGAGCTCACGGACACTGTGACATCATACATCAGTTTTTGTGAAGACGTGTGTGTGCCAACAAAGACCTTTTGCACATAGAACAACAACAAATCATGGTTCACTCCTCAACTCCAACATCTTCGTAAAGCCAAGGAGGACGCCTACAGAAGTGGTGACAGGGCCCTGTACAAGCAAGCCAGGAACACACTGACCAAGGAGATCAAAGCAGCTAAAAGGATCTACTCCCAGAAGCTGGAAGAACGGCTCTCAGCCAACGACCCTGCGTCAGTGTGGAGGGGCCTGCAGGAAATCACCAGCTACAGACGCCCCCACCCACTGCTGAAGCAAACAAAGACCTGGCCAACGAGTTAAACACTTTCTACTGCAGGTTTGAGACGGACAGACTCCCACGCCTCACCCTCCCTCCCCAGAGACACTGCTTCAGACACTGACCCCAACACACCTTCCACCTCTCCCCCTTCACCCTCACCTCTCCAATCCAGACTCAACGACCTCCATCACACCTCTCACCCCCTTTCCTCCTCCCTGAAACTCAGAATACACACTGGATGTGAGCCGACTATTTCAGAAACAGAAGCCCAGGAAAGCCCCGGACCAGACGGTGTCTCACCCTCCTGCCTCAAGACCTGTGCTGAACAGCTGGCTCCCATCTTTACTCGCATCTTCAACAGATCCCTGGAGCTGTGTGAAGTTCCATCCTGCTTCAAACGCTCCACCATCATCCCTGTTCCCAAGAAACCCACCATCACAGGACTGAATGACTACAGACCTGTCGCCTTGACGTCTGTGGTCATGAAATCCTTCGAACGACTGGTGTTAGCCCATCTGAAGGACATTACAGGCCACCAGCTGGACCCTCTGCAGTTTGCCTACCGGTCAAACAGGTCGGTGGATGATGCAGTGAATATGGGGCTGCATTACATCCTGCAACACCTCGACCGCCCGGGAACTTATGCCAGGATCCTGTTTGTGGACTTTAGTTCGGCTTTTAAAACCATCGTGCCTGAACTTCTCTCTTTCAAACTCTCCCAGCTCAGCGTGTCTCCAGCTACCTGTCAGTGGATCACCAGCTTCCTGACAGACAGAAAGCAACAAGTGAGGCTGGGGGAGATCACCTCTGAAACTCGGTCCCTCAGTATTGGTGCCCCTCAGTATTAGTGCCACTCAAGGATGTGTCCTCTCACCACTACTGTTCTCCCTCTACACTAATGACTGCACCTCCAAGAACTCGGCTGTTAAACTCCTAAAGTTTGCAGATGACACCACTGTCATTGGCCTCATTCAGGATGGTGATGAGTCTGCATACCGGCAGGAAGTTGAGCGGCTGGTACTCTGGTGCAGTCAGCACAATCTGGAGCTGAACATGCTTAAGACTGTAGAGATGACAGTGGACTTCAGCAGACATCCCTCAACACTGCTCCCCCTCACCATATCAGACAGCCCTGTGTCGACTGTGAAGATCTTCAAGTTCCTGGGTACCACCATCTCCCAGGACCTGAAGTGGGAGACCAACATCAACTCCATCCTCAAAAAGACCCAGCAGAGGATGTACTTCCTGAGACAACTGGGGAAGTACAGTCTTCCACAGGAACTGCTGATCCAGTTCTACACTGCGGTCATTGAGTCTGTCCTGTGCTCCTCCATCACAGTCTGGTATGGTGCAGCCACTAAACAGGACAGGAGCAGACTGCAGTGGACTGTACGGGCAGCAGAAAGGATCATCGGCGCCCCCCTGCCCTCCATCCAGGATCTGTACCTCTCATGAACCAGGAAACGGGCAGGGAAAATCATCACAGACCCCTCACACCCTGGACACAGACGACTTTTTGATCTGCTGGCCTCTGGCAGACTGTACAGAAGCCTGCAGACCAGGACCACCCGACACAGGAACAGTTTCTTTCCCCTCGCCATCTCCCTTCTAAATAGTTGACACTGCTCCCATTGCCAGACTGCAACTGCACCTTATGTACATTCTGTAGTATTCATTCCACCTCATTTCATTTCTGTATTTTATGTATATAAGTTTAGACTAGTTATTTATAGTTAGTTTACACAGCTTTGTGTATGCATGTGTAATGTATATATAGACACGTGTCTGTCTGTCTGTCTGTGTGTGTCCTAAATTAAAGGTAAAAACATACACACACACTCTGACAGACGGATGCAAATATAAGTCGTCATCTATATATTATTTATATAGCACATTTAAAAGACATCAAGTGTCGGCCAAAGTGCTGAACAAAGTGATAAAATGATAAAAAGAATTAAAATAGATAAGATGAAAACATTATAGAAACATTGAGACATCCGTATATGTTTGTAAAAAAATATGTGTACATGCAAATATGCACATACATATACACGTATACGTGTCTACACATGCAATCATCATCCAATGAGATAAAAAACCAGAATAGCTGAAACACAATAAAAGAGGTGTCAGAGAGATCCTTGGAAAATAGGAAGGGCTTCAGATTGGATCTGAAGACTTCCAAGGATGAAGAGGATTTTATGAAAGGGGGAAGACTGTTCCAGAGCTTCGGGGCGGCAATGGAGAAAGCCCTGTCACCTCTAGATTTGAACTGGGAACATGGAACTAATAACAGCATCTGACTGGAGGAGCGCAGAGTTCAAGTGGGCAGGCTAAGAAGATCTGAAATGTAACCTGGGGCCCGTTCTTCGTACCTCGCTTACTACATCCAAGATCAAATGACACATCCAAGATCAAATCATCGCGCTAACTTTGAGCTCGCTAATCCGGTTCTCCAAACACACCTGTTGTTGACGATTAGTATAGCTGGATGAAGTAATCTGAGATCACTGGGTGTTTTAAAGGGGCTACGATCGATAGTAGAAACATTGATCGGCAACCCTGTGATTGGTCGGCTAAGATGTCGAAGGAGCGTGCACAGTATTTCACGGCAGCATACCAAGAACTCTTGATTGAGGGATATCAGGAGTTTCAGAGTCCAATTAAAACGCAGGGGAACACTGCAAAGGCTGCAAAAGCAAGGGGAGAGGGCTGGCAGAAAGTTGCTGACAAATTAAACCCGTAAGTGATCCATGATATTACATTATATCATGTGATATTATATTATACCACATTATATTATATTACATCATATCCTCTTTCACATTAGAGCCACAACAGGACCCACTAGAACATGGGAACAAGTAAAAGTGAAATATAAGAATATTCCACAGAATGGTAATATTTATCACTTATATTGCTTTTAGTCTATGACAAGAGACCCTGGAATAATCCGTTTGTTTGTTTATAACAGCAACCAAGAAAAGGGCAGAGCAAATAAAGACAGGTGGTGGTCCTGCACCCCTCGTCACACCCCTTTTGTACTGTGACATTTATTGACATTGTGGTTTTTTTGTGTGTAGTTTGACATAAAACTCCATCACTTTTACCTGTTCCCATGCAAGGGGTGACTGAAGCATGCACAGTAAGTCGGGAGTAAGTATATACAGTACAGTAAGTGTGTGTGTGTATATATATATATATATATAGAGAGAGAGAGAGAGAGAGAGAGAGAGAGTGTGTAAATAATAACCTCACGGGAGAATCGATATCTCTCTATGAGCACACCGTCGCGCTGAGCTAAAGGATCCTGTCTATCCCGCAATATACGCTAAATTCTGTCAACTCTCCTTATCAATCTTGCACCTTCCTTGCTCGCGTACAAACGGACAGGACATGGCTGCGACAGACTTCCCAAATCCACCTTCGCTTTTATAGTCGTGGTCTCTCATCTTGATTGCACGTAGTAATTTACTATTACTACTCTAAAATATGAATTACATCTGACATGATCTACTACATGTAATAGAATGATTAATAGTACATTTCCCTTTTTTCGAAATGACCTGTATGTATCTGTATGAAATCAATAAAAGAATCAAATGCTGCATTATCTTTAGTTACATTGATAATATTTATTTATGGAGAAACAGTGGAGAAATATCGCTGTTGCTTTTTCAGATAAATGAAGCGGACATACCTGAGTGGCCGCGATCTAATCCTGTTTACATAAAGTAAACCTGCTCCCGAGCAGGTTTACGGTTACGGATCTGTTGCTATGAGAGCAAGTCCCAGATGAGCTTCGGAGAACCGAACGATCCAAGATCACGCGAAATCGTCAACATTCAAATCCGGCTAACTTACTTAGCGAGGTACGAAGAACGGGCCCCTGGAGCCAAACCGCGGAGAGCTTTAAAAACAAATAATAAACGCACACACATGCGTCTTCAGCATTACTGGGTTTCTGCAGCTCCTGGTTTCGTGTTTAATACATTTCGGCACACAAGCAATCAAACGCTATGAATCGGCTCCACAATATTTGCAGTCACTTTATAATGGGTAAGTTGTAAAAAGGCAGTCATGATCAGCACTGTGTTACGTTCTTTGTCTAGGCGTGTATTGAATGCAACAAGAAACTGGCCCACTCCCGCTCCACCAAAGCAAGAACACAAACAATAGTATCTTTTAAAGCGCTAAGCAGCCATTTATTTGCTTCAGCAGTGAGCAGTGCCAAAAATAATAAACAAAACTCCCTAATGGTCCCTATGCTTTCCTACACAAATGAAAAACCAACCAAAAGACAACTCACTTACCTAACTTCCTAAATGAAAAACAGGAGAAAACTTAATCAACAAAAATGGCTTCTCACGCCTACTAGGCTGCTGCAGTGAAGAATATATATACACAAGGTGAACAAAATGCACAATTGCTACTTTACAAATCTATTTACAGCTATTTACAAAATTAAGCTACTAACACCAGACACACACACGGTTATACTTGCAAATCACTGGGCACAGACACTCTATCAAAAATAACAAATCAAAGACACATGCTATTTATTGGGTAGAGAGAGGGGGCCAGGTGGCTGTCATCCGGTCGTTAAGTACTGGAGGTGATCAACCAATATCCAATCCCAGGACAGGAAGAGACTCCACCCAGCTACTCAGCAGGCACGCCCAGGTGTCCACCTCCTAAGAGAGAAAGGGAAGAAACCCACAGCCATCCTCTGGTGGGAGGAGTCACACATAAAACAAACACTGACAACCTTGGATCATAACAACTGTAACATTTTGACAATAAATTGTATTTGAATAAAACTGTTTCCTGTAGCCTAAATAGGGCTGTGCACCTGAATAGAACCAAACATTTTTCTCATAGGGTTAATAACATGTCTACCAACTATTTCATGTCCACATTACTGCTGAGAGTTTCTCCAAAAACCTCCTTTAATGGCTCTTCATCAGAATATTTATTTAGTTGTTGACATGAAAATCAGTCAGTGTGTATTTTGAACACCTAAAATTCAATGTGATGCCATTATCCTGCCAAACAACATAAAAGTCTCTAAAAAGGTAAGTATGGAACAGCATGTGAGACATCCTTTTTATGGAAGAGGAAGGAAAAGTCATATTTATTATTATTCTCATATTACACAGACTGTTTGTGCTGACTGAACAGGCTCAGGCTGAAGCAGTGCAGATCCTGGCCAATGTTCCCTCTAATGTTTTATGTGTCTGAGCGAACACACAAACTCCCTGAGCGGTCCCTTGGACCTCTGTGAGCAACAGTGGACGTGTACACTGTGGTCACGCCAGCATCGAATCCATCGAAGTTACATGGTTTATTAAAGTAATCAAATTACAGCATTTACATTTATGTTAGACTACTTTTAATTAACTGCTTTAGCCCACTTACAATGAAAATTTTAAAAAATCTTGTTCATGACCTGTGTAGTATGTTAACACTATTGGAAGTAAAAATAACTTGAACTCCAATTTTGAAAGCACAACTTTCTTTTTTTCTTTTTATAAAGCTCTGACTTGTATTATGAGTATGAGTCTGTGGTCTGGGAGAGAGTCCTGTAACCCTCTCTCTGCAAAATACATGTAACACCCGTCCCACATTCTATTGAGAGGGGCCCTGGGTTCCTGTTGTTACTTTCCTACTGATACTCCCTTTTTAATGCTTATGATATAAACTATGCAATAAAACTACATTATATGGAAATAAACCACACACAAGCAGGTCAATTATAAAGTTAACTCCACTTTACACAGCAAAAACTGGAGTGTTAAAATTTCAGGGTTAAACATGTTAGAGTTGATTTCCACTCTCAAAGTGTCATTTTAACACATTCTGATTCAAATAGTGTTCAGTGTTGGAGTTATTAAACAGTGTTATTCAGGTCCAAGCAAATGAACTCTGAAGAGAGTTATTTATCTTGGTAGGCCCCTGGGCTTCTGCCCAGGTAAACCTGTGGATCAATTAATAGTTTGCTCTGCCGGGCTGATTTTCCATGTGCTTCTGCTGGTTACACCGTGGTGGATACCTGCTGTGTTGCTGTTTGGAGTATTTTACACAAACGGTAAGTAATTCAAACTTATATAAAATTCACGGTATTCTATCGGTGCAGTGAGGTTTTCTTGATGTTTCTTGGTGTTCGGTTGCTGAAAACGAGCTTTAATAGAGGAGGAGATGTGTCGAAAATTTATTTAGCCTTCAATGCTAATGTTAATGTTGCAGTCTTTTTACTCGTGAGTGACGGTAGACACTGCACGTGGAAGCGCCGCACCACGTTCAGCTTTTCCCTGTTCACACAGACACGCCTTTCTCCACACCAGTTCATGAGCGTTTTTTCTCCTCTGTTTATTCAGAGCAATTTTTCACAATTGATAAGTAAATAACATCCCAAAATAATTGAAGAGAGCTTGTTTTAGTCACTCCTGCTTTTACTTTGACATCGTTCATCGTTGACTTGTCTCTGTCTCTCTCTCTGTCTCACTCTCTTCTCCCTTTGAGACACCTGCCCCAAACATAGTCAGTTAGGCTGTCCCCTCCTTTACGATGTGTTTATTTTCATCTCTATTGTCTCTTTTCATACACGAATCTGATCGCATTTGTCAATCGCAGTATTTTATTTTGGAGAATAGCTTTTATCTTCAAAATTGCCTGGATTGTCTTGTGTGTCTTGGTGTAACTTCCTGCAGAACATGCGTGGCCCACGCAAAAAATAGACCAGATACCGAAACAATCGCTTCGTTAGCACTCCGTGTCTGGTGTAAACTACACCATAGATTAACATGGATTTTGTATTGTGTTGTGTATCAATTGGACTCCTGCATGGACAGACACAGGTTTATTTGATAACATTAAATGTTATTGCAGTGAAATTCAAACGCATGGTCAGTACTAATCACCATGTACGGTATATGTCAGTGTTTTAATCATTTTTGCTTGAATTGCTCTAAATGTCAAATACTTACTAGTATGCCATTTTTGTTATTATTTTGTCTCAGTAAAATGCTGGTCCAGGTTCGATACTGCCAACAGCAGAAGTATGTGAAGTTGGAAGAGGTTGATGGGCGGTTTGAGTTTATGCAGTTTCATGAAAAAGGTTTGTTTATATCTTACCTAATTTTAGTTGGGGGGACAGAATTTTTTGTAGGGCGTTTCGCCAAGTCTCTTGAATCATACAGTGGTGTATCACTTTAGTGAATGTGAGGCAAGAACAGTTTACTTAAAAGGTGCACTCAGATATATCTTATCTTTTCCAGTCATCGAGAGATTTTGCCTGCCACCTGATGCAAAAGCAGTGTACAAAGATGCAACAGGGACAGAAGTTGATGAAGTGATTTTCAGTGACCTTATCAGCCAAGGCACTGTGGTCCTAACAGTTTTCTCAAGTGATGGTGAGAAATTTAAAGGGGCAAACTCAACACCAGACATGGGGAAGGGCTGTGTGGCTGCTGGTTGTTCCAAATAATCAGGAGCACACAATTTGACCAATCAGCTGTTTGAACATTGAGATCAGTTAATTTAAATGAGTCAGGTCTGCAGTGTGATGTTGCTTTGTTAGTTAAAAATCTGCAGCCAGATTTTTTTTTTCCCTACACCTTACAGAATAATGTTGTTTTTTCCTTTTAGAATTTTCTGATTGCTCCTTGTCTTCTGCATCTGATTGTTCTGACTCAAGCTTCAGCTCAAATGCAAGTACATCAACTATACTTCTACATGAGGGTCCCAGGAAGAAAACAAGAGTTGAGGGTACTGTTGATGCAGCATCTGCTAAAAAGGTTGTGACAAAACTCAGTTCTCATAGTTTTTTTTCCTACTTCATTATTCTTAATATGTAGAAAAGCTATTCCTCACTTTTTGCATCTTTTTTTCCCTCAAGTTAATTGAAGGTGTACTTGGAACCAATTCAGGTGGTGAAGAGGTTCTCCAGGAATATCACACAACACAAACTCTAACAGATGCTACCAGAAGAAAAATGGTCAATATAATAGCGGCTCACATGATTGATTGCCATGGGTATGTGTTCTATTTGTGCATTTTATTTTATTTTTTTAAATACAAGTTACTATTTTGCCATTACTTAAGCATGCTAATTTAAAATCGTTTTTCAGGCACCTCCCCGCCAAAGCTGTTAGAGAACAGTACGCGCTAGGGATAGTGACATTGTTCCCATCCCTGAAAGACCCATACTCCAAGAAAGGCTATGTATAGTCACTATTATTGCACTTTGTTTACATAATTTTCATGCTGTGCATCATTGGGATTTGTGTGCGTTGACATTTAAGTTCTGAAAATTTTCAGATTGACAACACATTATTTTTGAATGTATTTACATTTCAGGAACACTTCTATGATGCTGCAAGCAGCACTGGATACATTTCTTGGCGTTTGAAAACGATACAGAGAAAGACTAGAAGAGGATCTGCACCACCAAGTAGCTCCACTGGCTTTGCTCAAGAAGGAGGTAAGAAATTAAGTGTCCACAAACTAGATAATGTTCTCATTTACATTATATACTATTTTGTTTTCATTTACCTATCTGCTCAGCACCTATGCTTTTATGTTTGTGTGTTTTTCTTCAGGGGGCCCAAATTCCCAGAGGCCCATTAATATCGACATGCAGCTTGATGGAGATGCTTGCCAGGAGGCCATCTCTTTGCTGAACCATACATCTGACACTTCCTTGATTTTCCAAAAGATGAGAGAGACCTTTCAGCATCGTCAGAAGCTCATCAATGATCCTGACAAAAGTCTTGATATCATGTCTATCTTCCCAAGATTCTTGGATACAAAAGGATTGGTGAGAATATTCAGTGGAATTTTTAATATCACTTTAAATTTCAAGATGAATGTGGCAGTAGTAGATTTTCTTTCTTAAAGGTGAATCAAGACTTCACTCTCCTGTTTGATGATGAGATATCTACCAGGCTGCTTCAGAAATGGGATCCAGTCTTTAGGTATCAAATCATCAAATAGGCCAAGCAGCTCACCTCAACAGTAGAGTTGCGTCAATTGGTGCAGTCAGCAGAGAGTCCACCAGGAAGTGATCTTGATGAGGCAGCAAGTGAGTTTGTTAAATATGATTTGCTATAAGCAGTTAAAGTTCAATAGCATCAGGATTCTATTAATAAATACCAGTTCATTCACCTGTTAGCTTTGCTTCATCAGTTTTCTTTAGCTGTTAGTTTAATGTTTATGACAGCACATTTCAACTTTCTTAGGAAGTGCTTTTCTAGTTCTCCTTAAAAATTGCATTTGAAAGATTTGCTGTCAATTGATTCTTGTGACTCTTTGGCCGCAGCCTTTGACCAAGACATGGCCTCCTGTTGTTACTGTTACATCTCCTTCCGCCACCTCCAGGAGGACCAAAGTATCAAAAAATCAGCGCCTCTGATGCTGTTGAGAGACTTGTAGTCTTTCATAAGGTAATTTAATATTTATAGTTTTTATCATAAGTTGTCATGTCACTGGTTAAGAGGTGGATGAAACAAATTACAGTTGAGCATACAAAGGAGGTTTACATACTCATTTCTGTGATGCTATTATCTCTGACTTGCTCCTGTGTCTAATGCTCAGTATCTTTGTCTCAACTCCAGTCTTGCTGCAGTTTGGAAGAGCATCTCCAGAATCAGCAGCCATACCTCCTGGCTGTTGGGCGCCAGAAGTGGAAGGTCGACAGCTTCTATGTTGCCACAGACAAGCGTCTCATCCCCTGCCAGGCCAGCCGCTCCCTTGGGGCATTTGATGAGCTTTTTAAAGCTCATTTTGTGTTCAATGTGTCTTATGATGCTGCACTTGTGAATTTCTACACATTTCTGCAGACAACAGTATACAATATTGATATGGGGAAAATGAAGGAGTCCCCAAGAGTTTGTGACCTGAGAGCCAAAATCCTTAACCAGGAAATTCTTCTCACAACCTAAGTAAAAATCATTAAAATGCTGACATGTTTTTGTGTAAGAGAGCTTATCCCAGCAGTCAGCAGCTGATTTCACATTTAAGAGGTGAACATGGTTATTATCCTGGACCTAAGTTTAAGTTATTTTGTTGGCAGCCAGGCTGCAGGCTTCAGGAAGCACCTCAGTAGTTTTCACAGCAATGTTGACCAAAATGATCGAACTTCAGCCATTGCTTGTTTTTCTAATGACACAGTTTCACCTGCTTTGGAGGACCAGTTTAATTCCTCAAATCTCCTCACAGTTCTCCCAGTGTTCTTCCAGAGTCTAGTTCTTCCAGTGTTCCAGTGAGCATTGATTCAGTACTTACAAGGATTCATCCAAAGAAATGTGTGCATCCATTGTGGCCAAACTGCAGGGTAGTGGCCTTTCTAACAGTTTAGTATCCTCACTTGTAGGCGATTTGGAGGAATTAACAAGTGAGCTTTCACAAGAGAAGCAAAGCAGGCCATTCTTTCTGCATTACCCACAAAGGACTCCAGCATATCTTTAATAAATGAATGTTTTGAAAATTTTGAAAACCCTTTCACCAATCTGAACACAGAATGGAAACGAAATAAATACTTCAATCTAAAATGGGGAGTTGTAGAACCTAGAGAAATAACACTTGGAGCGAGGTATGACATCAGGCGAAATCAGAAGTCTGGTACTTATGATCAAGTACCTGTGAAGGATACTTTTATATATGTACCTATTTTGGAGTCTTTGAAGTTCATGTTTAGAAATCCAGAGATTTGTGTTTTCCTGCAGAGAGAGTGTAGCTCAGAGCCTGATGCTTATCATGACTTTTGTGATGGAAGTTAATTCACAAAATTGGCTGTATTTATTTTGTTATAAGAAACTTGCCCCCAAAATTTAATTCCATTTTGATGAACATTCATTTAGTGTCACTTTTCCACACACCAGATCTGCAAAAGTATGGTTTTGATGTTATACTGGAACCACTGATAAATGATGTCAAAAAACTGGAAAGCCAAGGGCTAAGTCTTCCATTTTCTGATGAGCAGGTATATGGCACAATATCACAGATCACTGGAGATAACCTAGGGATGCACTCAATTCTTGGTTTTAATGAGTCGTTCAGTAGCCGTCATTTCTGTCGCCTTTGTTTGATTGAGAAGAATGATTGTCAAATGGTGTACAGTGAGGATGATCCTAAAATTATTCTTCGTGGGAAAGATTTGTTTGACATACATTGTCAGTCTCTTCGGAAAATCCTAAATTGAAGTCACTGTATGGGTTGAAAAGAAATTCTGCACTCAATTCATTGCAGTATTACCATATTTGCAATAACTACTTATTTGATATAATGCATGACCTTCTTGAAGGTGTGGCTCAGTATGAGGTCAAATTGCTTTTTGAGTATCTTACGCAACACTTCATATCAGAACAGAACTTGCTTTCTAGGATTTATGGTTTTCACTATGGATTTTTAGAAAGAAAAAAACCGGCCCACTAAAATCATATTGGACAGTGCTGGCAATAGCATTGGTTTGAACTCTATCCAGACATTCTGTCTTGTGAAAGACATCCCACTTTTGTTTGGTGACATTATTCCTGCAGGGAACAGACACTGGAATTTGTTATTGTTGTTACTTCAAATAATGAACATTGTTTTTTCACCTTGTCTCACTCTGGGAATGACTATCAATAATCAAATAATTGAAATTTGATTATTGACCACCACAAACTATTTAAGCACACGTATCCACACAGAAACTTGATTCCTAAGCATCATTTTATGATTCATTACCCATCCTCTATTCGAAAAATTGGCCCTTTACTGTATATGTGGAGTATGAGGTTTGAAGCTAAGCACAAGTTGTTCAAAGATTATTTCAAAAATTTCAAAAACCTCACCAAATCACTTGCTAAACGGCATCAGATGGCCATTGCTTATCACTGGGAAACCTTTTCTCTTAAACAGAAGGAGTTTGGGCCAATTAAATCATTTTCTTTAAGAGATGAAAGTGTGGTCAATAGTGAAATGCTATTAGCAAAAGATGTTTTCTCAACAAGTTGGGTTAAAATTGATGGTGTAGAATACAAAGCTGGACTCGTTGTTTGCAGTACAATGGAGGAAGACATGCCAGTCTTTTGTCAAATAATTGATACACTTATGGTTGAAAATGACATTTTTTTGTTGACACACAAACTCTTTACTGAAAACTTTGATGAACATCACCATGCATTCAAAGTAGTACAAACTGAAGAACGGTGTGTCATAATAACTGAACTCAAATGTCACAGACCATTTGATATTCAAAACTCATACAGTGCTGCAGATGAAAGTTTGTACATTATATCTTCATTTATTATGTTTTGATTCACTTTCTGGGAAAAAGAAGCATGATAATAAATGTTTTTGGACAATGTACAGTTTTCTTGAAATTATTCTCATAATTGTAATTGTTGTCGTTAAAAAGTTATGTTAATCTATTACATAAATAGTTCTTTTAGGGATTAAAACTACTTTAATAAAAGAGTAAAGAGTTAAAGTAGTGTTATTTTTCAATCTGTGTAGTGTTAATTTAACCCAGTTTGGTGAGTTAAAATGAACTCAGACATGGTGTTAATAATAATTTGCTCAGTGTTAATTTAACCCGGTTTTAAGAGTTAAAGAAGGAACTCTGACAAAGTGTTAAATAATTAACTATTTTGAAAATGTTAATTCAACTCTGTAGAGTGTGGAGCTATATAAACCCTGAAAAAAAATGTTAAAATCAACTCTGTGGGAGTTGATTCAACACTACAGTTTTTGCTGTGTAGTGAATGAGTAATTAACAACACAAAAGAAAATAAGTAAAATTAATAAAGTTTGTTAAACAATGGTAAGGTATCTACCTGAACAGAAACAAAATAATCAAATAATATTGTGGCCCACACGCACTCTCACCAACACACACACCTCAAGTGCTACAGTCTTTCTGCTAGCAAACCCCTCGTTGCAGGCCTGAGTCGTGGCTCGGGTGCGTTGGGACCTAAAACAATATGGTCGCTTCACTTGTTGCCAAGCAGTAAAATAAAAAGCACGTGCTCACAATAGTACTCACACCTCCAGGCAGTTCAAGGGGATAGCGGGGAAAACTGGGTCAAGGCTGGCAGCAGCACTCACAGTCGTCCTCTCTACGTGCTCCCACGTGAACACATAATTTCAGCACACCAGCAGAAGGGACCTCTCTGACACGCCAGCAATACGTCCGTCTCCTCCTACTGAATCACACAACCCCGCTAAATGCCAGTTCACATATGATAACATTCAATCTTAGCATTAGCTTAATAAATAAAAACAGAGCAGAACAAGAGCTTAGCGAATATGCTAGGCTACGCTAGTGGCTATGTTGGCAGTTATGCTAGCGGCTAATCGCGGTTAGCAGTTAGCCCGTTTTACACAATAACATATGGTACAAGTGTCAGACAAAATTGACATTTACCTCACAGTAGGGTACAACAGATTTCCACTCCAGCTAACTATCCGTCAACCCGAAAATAGGTCTGTCGCCCTTCTATGAACTCTGCGTTCACTCAACACTGTTCAGCTCTCGTCTCTCGCTTCCTGCAGAGTGCACATAGCTCCCCATTACTCCCACCCCTCTACCTGAGACTACTTCAGGGTTGACTGGAACTGTAGTACATACCAATACCATAATAAAAAAATAATGGCATACATTTCAAAATACAAATAAAAAGGTTGTGCATTGAACTCACACACATCACATACTTTACAGGCATTTGTATACATCCTTGAACACAGTGAACATTTGCAATTAACTATGAATATAAATGAACTATTTAAATAATGACCTATTTATATAGCCAGGGCTACATACAGTATATAATGACCAATGTTGGGCAGTTAATTATATAGTTACTTCTTCAAAAAAGTTACTGAGTTATGCAAACAACAACGTTTTTTGCAGCTGTTTACCTAAAAATGCAGCCTAGGCGTTTTAAAAAAAATAAACATGTAAAACTATCTACAGAACAATCAGCTGTTCTGCATCAAATTTGATGCCCCACAAATTATTTGTGCCACTCCAAAAAATAATTTCTGTCCACTATGAGATGAAGGAGAACAACAGCCTGATACCTGCAGGCCTGACAACAGGAGATGTATCACTCCTGTAACACCTGTAACATTCAGTAGTCGCCTCATTGTTCTGACACACACAACAAAACTATTGACTACACTACACACTAACTACACAAGATTTGCGCTAAAAATAAAAAGATAACTCTTATAATTTTTTTCTACAGAGCACCTAAACTCCTCAGCGTGATGAAGGATTACGTTGAAATCCTAAAAGAGAAGCAGCAGGAACAGCATAACATCAAACTGCTCACCGCGCAGGAGATAGTGATCGAGGTGGTTCCCCGCGTTCTCCAGGGCTTCTGGGAGCTGCCTCCTCGTCCCCTCCTAAACATGGCCTCCCAGAGTCTAAGTATCCTCTCCACGAGTGTCACCAAGGCCACTTTAGATCGTGTCTCCAAGAGTCTCACGGCAGAAACACAGGCCATCTTCGCCCGCTCCATCCGAGACAATATGGTCGACAGCATCCTGACGGAGATTAGGCAGAAATTTCCTCAAGAAATTCTGTCTATCAAAGTTGCAAACTTTGCACCAGTGTTGCTGAAGACCATTGCTGATGTAGCAATGATCCGGATATCTAAAATCTTTGAACCCCCTTCAAGTCTTCCTGATGTGAAGAACACAAATGGAGAACACTCCTCTGACGGTCTTTCAATGGCAAATGTTCCACCAGCCGAAGGATCTTTTTCAGAAAGTGCTCCACTGCCTGACGTTCTCTGTGAAGAACTTCTTGCTGATAGGGCATCCAGTCTGAGGGCTGAAGACCTTAAGATCGAAGGAGCTCTGTCAGAAAATGTTCCAGAGCCTGATGTTCCCTGTGAGGAACCCTATGCCGAGTCCAAATCCTGTGTTGAAGGTGAAGATCATAAGATCAAAGGATCTCGTTCGGAAATTGGGCCAGTTCCTGATGTTCCCTGTGAGGAACCTTTTCCTGAACCTGAAACCAATATGAAGTGCAAAGACCTTCAGATCAACAAGAAGAAGAAGAAAAAGGGCTTCTTCAAAAGACTGAGAAGTCTGTTCTGCTGTCGTTGCAGACCACAAGACACCGACTGACATTGAAGCTGAAATTGTCACCGTACTGGGTCTGCGACCCAGTATAGGTGTTCCAGTAACTGTAAATATGTTCCTTGATGATTGTTGTTCATGTTTTGGGGGTTTCTTTAGTTTTCAGTGGGCTGGGTGTTTTTTTCCCTTCGTGTTCTTTATTTAATTCTTGTTCATATTTCCTGATTTGTTTTCCTAGTTCTTGTTTCTTAGTTTCTGGAATCCACTTGAGTTTCCAGCAATAAAAGCTGCCGATTTAAGTTTTCTTCCACGTAAGAGTCCTGTGTTTGGGTCCTACTACCTGCCCATCACAACACACCATGACAGAAATCAAACTTTATAAACTCATTCATATTTCTACATGAGTCTCTAGCTATATTAAAGATTTTTTTTCTTTCAAACATTTGTAAGAATCTCTTATGGTTCTCAAAATACTTCCACAAGTCTAGTAGGTATAGTCCAGTAACATAGCATATTGATGGTATTATTTTTAAAATGGTAAATGGCCTGTATTTGTATTATATTCTAGTCCCTAAGGACCCCAAAGCACTTTACACAACCAGTCATCCACCCATTCACACACTGTATTTTTAATACAATTTGAACTTATTCTGTTAACATATTGTAACCCAGGTCCCACGTAGCTAGGGTAAAGCTAGAGTATTAGTACAATGAGACTGGGCCTGGGTTCGTAGTGCTACTAATAATGATACCTGATACCATCTAATTGAATTAATAAGGACCACCACAACTATATTTTACACAAATTAAGGCTACGTCCACACGTACCCGGGTATTTTTGAAAACGCAGATTTTTCTATGCGTTTGCACCTTTCGTCCACACGTAAACGGCGTTTTTGGTCACTGAAAACGGAGATTTCTAAAAACGCCTGCCAGGGTGGATATTTTTGAAAACTCCGTTTTTGCATTTACGTGTGGACGAGGAAAATGGAGAAAACGCAGCGTCAAAGGTGTGTGCCTTTTTTGACGTCACACTGTGCACCACGTTATTGTTTCAGTGAAATGAATTTCTACAATACTGTTAATTGTACTCTCTGCAGTGTTTAAATGCTTACATATACACACACAGTTACTGTCCCTCCACACATACGACTCGGTTCTGCTTCTATGCCCAGTCTTTGTTTACTATTTCCTACCGAGGCTTCTAGACTTCTGATTGGCAAACATTTCTACACAGTTAGGAATATATCGCCACCTGTTGCTTTGGCATGTTCCTAGCAGCGTTTTCCTTCATGTCTGCGTTTACGTGTGGACGGGATTATTTTTCAAAACGAAAACGGAAAATCTGTTTTCAAAAATACCCGTGTACGTGTGGACGTAGCCTAAATCCCTCACCGGGTATTTATTTAGACAACGAAGAAATAAGTAAAATAAACACTTACTTTTATAAAATGAAATGAATTGAATTCAAATAAACAAACAAACAAAACCACGGTAAATGTGACTACATGGGTTATAAATAAACACTTACTCCATTTAAACCAAATTTTGCAACAGTACACCCTCCCCCTTCTAACCGTGTAGATGTCCTCATCACACCTCTGACTTCTCTTTAGCTTTACAGGGTGATGGTGTTCCTCACTTCCTAAGAACTTCTTCGATGTCTTAGAATGTCCCTTTGATTCACTGATGTCTGGAGGGTTTAGTTTTAGTTGAATGACCATACCATGGTGCATGATGGTAACAGGCTCACAAGATGGGTGACCTGGCTTTTCATATGTCAATCTCATGGGTGGTTTTGGTTTTCTCAGGGATTTTCGAGATGTGGAAAACTGTTCACTCTCATTTCTAGTACTTCTATGAGAGCTGTCACTTCGGGTTCTGGTTGAAAAAGGTGAACTTGTTTCCCGTTCCTCTTCTTGCTCTCCCACAGACTCATTTGTCTCTTGAGCATCATATTCCAGCACAGGTGTATCATCTCCAGATGAGTTTTCACTCTCACTTTCTCCTACTGGTTGGTTTTCTGCTGCTTCAAAATGTTCCTCCTCAGAACTGTCCTCCTCTTCCGAAGTCTGATTTGGCGTTGCCAGTTGTCTCCTGACCTCTTGCACACTAAAACTTTGCGGATTATGGACAGTTTCAAACATTTCGTCTGACGATACTGTGTCACTTTCCTCCACTGGATCAGGCGGTTTAACTGCTTGTCGACTTTTCTGGGCACGATGTGCTCTGGTTACGGGTCTCCTAATGTGTCCTGTATCACCCACTGGATTAGGCATCCTGACCATATAACCAATGGGCAACAGGTGGTCTCGATGGAGAGTTTTGACTATACTTGGACCATGTTCTGGTTTTACCTTATAAACAGGCAGGTTAGGCAACTTCTCCACTACAACATATGGTGTAGATTTCCAACGATCCTGCAGTTTATGCTTGCCTTTTATTCCAACATTCTGAATGAGAACCCTGTCTCCCTTCTCCAAAGGCAGATCTCTCACGCGTTGGTCATAGTGTGCTTTGTTCTTCAGATGATTTTTTGTAGCTGCCTCTGATGCGAGTTTGTATGCGTCCTGCAACTCTTTTCTCATCCGTGAAACCTACTGTTGGTAGGAGGACTCACTTTCACCATTTGGTGAGATTCCAAAGCAGACATCGATGGGCAGTCTAGCTTCTCTCCCGAACATGAGATAATAAGGTGAGTACCCTGTGGCATCACTCCTTGTACAACTGTACGCGTGTACCAGGTGGGTGATATGCTGGCTGCAGCACTGTTTCTTTGCAGTGTCCATGGTACAGAGCATTGCTAGAAGGGTTCTGTTGAATCTTTCCGGTTGCACATCACCTTGCGGGTGGTAGGGAGACGTTCGTGACTTCCGAATCCCCAACATGGACAACAGCTCCTTGATCAGTCGACTCTCAAAGTCTCTGCCCTGATCAGAGTGTATTCGTGCAGGTAGACCGTAGTGCACGAAGTACTTCTCCCACAGGACTCTTGCAACGGTAATGGCTCTTTGATCTTTGGTAGGAAATGCCTGTGCATACCGTGTATAGTGATCTGTCACAACTAACACATTTGCAACACCCTTAGAATCAGGCTCTATCTGTAAGAAATCAATGCAGACCAAGTCTAGAGGGCCATTGCTTGTTATCTGATTCAAGGGCGAGGCACGCTGAGGGAGCGTCTTCCTGGAGATACACCTCCCACAAGTGCGAATGTACTACTCAATCTCAGCTGCCATACGAGGCCAGTAAAACCTCTCTTTAATCAGTTCCGTTATTCGCTCTGCTCCCATGTGCCCACACTCATCATGCAGAGACCTTAACACCATAGATCTGTATCTTGCTGGCAAAACAAGCTGCCGGCTTTGTTTTCCACACATTTTTTCTTTTACTCTAGAGTAATACATCACTCAACTCCAATTTGCGACTTTCACGGAGGAGCATCACAGCCTCTGGCGAATCAGTTTTAGAGCGAGCAAACCCTTTATGGCTCTTGATTGCTTTCTTCAATGGCCCAATGGTAGGGTCCATATCTTGTGATGTTTGAATATCTTTTGGACTCAGCTGATCCAGGATGTTTACGCTGAGATTCACAGGAAATGCATAGGCTTCCGGTACTGCAGAGGCGGGAGCACCAAGTTGATCCACCAATCTGTCAGGTACAACTGCTCCTTCCCTAATGCAGGCCTGTTTACAGAGAGCTTTAATGCCAGCAGGCGGGATGGAAGTCCATTCTCCAACTTCCTCTTGGGCATACTGTCGGGACAGCAAGTCAGCATCAATGTTGTGGCGCCCAGGGCGGTACTGTATGGTGAAGTCATACGTGGCGAGGGCAGCGAACCAGCGATGCCCTACAGCACTGAGCTTAGCCGAAGTCAATACATACGTTAAGGGGTTATTGTCAGTCCTGACAATGAATTTGGCACCATACAGGTTAGAGCTGGGCGATATATCGAGTTTTTAAAAAATATCGATATATTTTTATACGAGATATAAGATGTGACAATATCCTTTATATCGATATAGTCTATGTTATGTTATAATTATAGTTGCGGAGCCGCAAGTTTGCCTCTCTTTCGTCCACTTTTGTCTTTACGCAACGTTACTCGACCTCGCCTCTCCTTCACTGAACACAACTCCCCTCCTCCCCATCGCTTCACGTGCAGGCAGCGACAAGATGGACACGGCAAATCTCTGTTAATGAGTTACTGCGCATCGCCCGTGCGTGGGGCTGGACGGCGTCAACGTGTTAACGAGCTAACCACGCTAACGAGCTAGCCACGCTAACGCCATGCGCGCCTGAAATCCTTTTCATTTTCTCAAAAGTTGACTGCGCACCTTTGTATGAATTCTGGTTGTGCTTGATGACCGCGAACCGATTTTATGTGATACACGGCGCTCAGCAATCTGTCAAAAAATGTTTTAGTACGACTTTGGTAAGCTACGGAGCTGCACCGCTTGATGGATTGTCGGAGTATTACGGCTACCGAGGAGCCTCATGGAGTGATACGTACTGTGCATCAACGTAATATTACCAGTGTGTGTATAAGGACCATAAATGGCTCCTGTTCAGAGACATGGTTACTAAGCGGATTTCTAACTCCAGGCTGTCAGTCACGCAGTAGAAGTTGGGAACAGAGCAGCTGTGAAATCTGTCTTTGTTATTATGCTCAGCGTCTTTTAGTTTACATTTTGACTGCACAATTGTGAGCTCTTTGTTATGCACAAAACAACATAGTTTTCTTTTATTTATAGAGCATCATTATTCAATAAATGCTCATAATTTATTTTTGAGTAGTTTTTTTTCATGTACATCTATGCTGTATGTTAATAAAAGTGCCTGTGTGACATCTGGGACACAGCTTTGACTAAGAACTCTTTTTGTTCTTACTTTATGGCTTTAAAAAAATATCGAGATATGAATTTTGGGTCATATCGCCCAGCTCTAATACAGGTAGTCATGAAATTTATCCACGACGGCCCACTTTAATGCCAAGAATTCCAGTTGATGAACTGGATAGTTACGTTCTGAGTCTTTGAGCTTTCGACTTATGAAAGCTACCGCCTTAGGCCCTCAGGGTGTTCTTGGTTCAAGACAGCACCTAAACCATTCAAGCTGGCGTCCACATGCAAGATGTATGTCTTGGTGGGGTCAGCGAATGCCAATACTGGAGCATTGATCAGACATTCACGGATCTGTTCAAAAGCAGCCTGGCAGGCTGGAGTCCATCGTTCAGCAAACGATGCTTTAAAATAGGTTTGGTTTGGGTCTACACTCTTCTTGGCTTTGGGGTCTTTCCAAGTGGGTGCATAACCCTTGGTGAGTTCTGACAAAGGACGGATAATGGCTGAGTAGTTAGCTATGAACCTCCGATAGCAACTACAAAATCCGAGGAAAGACTTGAGGTTTCAAGTGAGTGGGTACTTTCCAGTGTTTCACCACCTCAACCTTCTCTGGATCGGTGGCTATTCCATTGGTGGATACAATGTGACCCACATACTTAACTTGAGGACGACAGAATTGGCATTTGTCAATGGAGACTTTCAAACCAACCTCCTCTAGTCTGTCCAACACCTTAAAGAGGCGTTTCTCATGCTCTTCAAGCGTTCTGCCAAAGACAATGATGTCATCCAAGTACACCAGGGCTTCCAGAACATGCATGTCCCCAACAGCCTTTTCTATTAAGCGTTGGAACGTTGCAGGTGCTCCCGTGATCCCTTGTGGCATGCGCTCAAATTGATAGAAGCCCAGGGGGCAAATAAATGCCGTCTTTTCCTTGTCCTCCTCAGCCATTTCTATCTGATAGTAGCCACTACGCAGATCTAGGACTGAGAACCATCGGCTGCCTGACAAGGAGTCCAAGGCATCATCAATGCGTGGCATTGTATACTGATCAGGTGTAGTGCGGTTGTTCAGTGTTCTGTAATCAATACAGATTCTTATAGCCCCATTCTTTTTCCGCACAACAACAATTGGGGAGGCATATGGGCTACGGGGACTCTGTTATAATTCCAGCAGCTGCTGTATGTGTCGCCTCACATCATCAATGTCGGCTGGGGCTAGTCTCCTTGACCTCTCCCGGAAAGGTCTAGGGTCATGTAGACGAATGTGGTGTTCAACCCCTTTAGCCCTCGGGGATAGGGGAGTCCCCAAAATCGAAGAGGTTTGGCTCTATTTTCTCAGTGGCAAGGTCAGAGGGTTGGACTGGGGTGACTGTATCCACGGCAAACATTTCAGCAATGACAGATCCCACTGGTATGGAGACTGTCTTTGTGGATTCATTTTGGAGGAGCACATTCAAGCTATTGCTGTCTATGCCAGCATCTGAGAGCACACCTGGCTGTACCAGCACGCCGGCAGGGAGTAACTGGGTAGAGGGTGCATCGATCAAGATAAGGTCTTTGGAGGGGGCACTGTGCCTGTCTACTTTGCAGGTGGCATAGCAATTTGCTCCTGGGGCGATAGAGAGAGGGCGGGGCCCTTTCCATTTTATCTGTCCCAGCACATCATTTTTTAGCAGTTGCTCCTGTGCCCTAATGGGGGCATACACAGACTGAATTCTCATAGAATGAGGTGTGTTCTGGTCACCTTTCATCTGCACCAAGTCCCATAGGCGGCGGAACAGAGATGTATTGGTGCCAACCAACACGGGGGTTTGTTGCTGGTTTTTCAGGTCAGGACAAATCAATGCGAGCACTTCTACTCGCCCGGAGACACCAGTGATCTCCTTGGTAAACTCCATCTCTACAACAACATAGCCTTTGTAGGGATACTCTGTGTCAGCAAGTCCCCAGAGTCCCAAGCGAGAGAGAGGTTTTATGGGGACATCTGCCAAGTGTTGGTTATACCAGCTTTCAAAGATAATAGTCACGTTAGACCCACTATCAAAAAGAGCATCACAGGCCACATCATTGACTTTGTGAATAAATGACGGGCCTACAAGACCCTCAGGCAGGCCTGTGTCAGTTTCTGGGACTTCAACCTTGTTGGGCCAAGCAACGCATGGCTCTTCTCCTGTAGGATTTGGGTCCTCCTTGTTAGGACCAGATACTCCTCGTACAAGTTTTCTTATGACTTTCTGGGGGTTCTCAGGTGCAGTGCACCTTGTAGCTATGTGACCATTTTCTCCACACTTATAGCAGAAATATTCATCACTCTCTCTAGAAGATGATGCTTTAAAAGAAGCAGGCTTGGGGCAAGAAGCTGCTTTGAGTCTACGAGACTGAGTTGAGTGTTCTTGTGGGGGGTCAGTTGTAGACTTCACTGCCATCACACTCATTTTATTTTCTAGTGCTTTCACTTGCTTTCTGAGTGACTGTATTTCACTCTGCGAATCACTTTTCTGTTTTTGCTTCTCTGTTGTATGTTTCCCTTAAGTCACAGTACAATCAGACAGCGGTTGAATTCCTGAGTGGTTTCTTTCCTCTGACTGTGCTCTCAACTCTCGAATCTGAGCTTGCAGTTCACTCTGAGTGACCGCTTCAGACTCTCTCCTTTTCCACCTGAACTGTGCGAACCCTTTGGTGACACTTAGATGGGGCCTGGCTTTGTTTGGCTGCTTGGCGGCCTTCCTCTTCCATCACTTCTCTTAACAAGTTCAGGAATGAGGGAGGACTATCCATCCGCTCCCTTATTTTCAACTGAAGCAACATAAGCTCAGAAATGGATCCTTTAACTAACTGCTCTAACCGAGCTTTGTTAGCAGCGCTAACTGGTAAGCCACCTCCCTGGACTACTTTAACAAGAGACCTCTCTAATCTTCGCAGAAACTCAGGTGCTCACCAGGCTGTTGGTGAAGGGAATGAACGACAGGTAGAGCTCCTCTGCGGACTCTACTCTGCCGAAAATGGTCTCTATGGCCTCTATGTAGTCCTGGGAACTAGCATCAGGTTGAGTCAGACGCACGGCCTGAATGATCTCCAAGGCAGGCCCTTTGAGACTTTCCAGTATGCGTCTACGTTTTTCCTTATCGGAGCACTCACCTTCATCTATGTCTGTGAAGGTTCTCACTCATCCAGGTCATCGTAGTCAAAGGAGTTTGCAAAGAAAAGAGTCTGGACTTCTTTAAGTTGCTTGAAGACGTTTCACCTCTCATCCGAGAAGCTTCTTCAGTTCTAAGGTCAAATGGCCGAGAGTCCCAGATTTAAACCCAGTGGGAGTATCCCCCCCCAAGGAGGGACAAAGGACCCCCTGGTGATCCTCTAATCACATGCGCCAAGGTGTGAAACCGGGTGTGGGACCTAATCAGCCAAGGTTTCAGGTGAGCTCATTGTGAAACCTGGCCCCACCTTGTCATGTGAATTCCTGAGGTCAGATGGCCCAGGATGTGAGTGGGCGTTAAGTCGTCTGGGGAGGGAACTCAAAACTGGATTATAGATGGCAGACAGTTGGTGTCGTAATCTACCAGAAGTGTCGCTTGCTCCAACCAGATATCTAAGGCTTCTTCCCCAGCTGGGGTGGGACTGACCCCGGAAAATGTCCTTAGACGTCTGTATGGATGGCTTTCAGGCTGTTTGTTTGTTCTGACCATTAACTCACCTACTGCATGGATGATGGCTTCAGAATTACCATCCACTTCCCCTTTGTGGGTGCGTAACCCTTGGATATCCTCTAGGGTTTTCCCTTCATTCTGCAGAAAAGTGAGTAACTTTCCCTCAAAGTCATCTGGCTGAGGTTGTAGTACACTGCTTTCCAGCCACTTCCACCACTTATATTGGCATTATCTCGGGGGGGATTGTCATGGGGTTTATCTCCTCATGACACTCACACAACACCATTAACGATTGTAGTTGAGAGTTAAACATTTTTCCCTTAACTACTACTTTTCCCAAAGCTTTGATAGTCCCTGCTGTTTCTTCTATTTCATCTCTCGAAACACCTTCCGGTACCCCATACAATAGTAGGGCATGTTTCAAATCTATTGATTCCCCTTTGCACCAGTTGAACAACTCAAGTTGTGATGGTCTGCTCATTTGGTGTGTCATCATTGCTATCTGGTTTGTTTTTGGTTGTTGTTGCACGTTTGACTACTTTAACTCTTTAACAGTTGTGGGGTCAACCTGTTTTTTTTTTTTTCCTCTTGGTCCAAAAATAAATTTAGCTTACTTTAGTTAACTATCCCAGCGGTGCCTCCATTTATGTAACCCAGGTCCCACGTAGCTAGGGTAAAGCTAGAGTATTTACTACAATGAGACTGGGCCTGGGTTTGTAGTGCTACTAATAATGATACCTGATACCATCTAATTGAATTAATAAGGACCACCAGAACTATATTTTACACAAATTAAATCCCTCACCAGGTATTTATTTAGACAACGAAGAAATAAGTAAAATAAACACTTACTTTTATAAAATGAAATGAATTGAATTCAAATAAACAAACAAAACCACGGTAAATGTGACTACATGGGTTATAAATAAACACTTACTCCATTTAAACCAAATTTTGCAACAGTGGGCCCACACACACACACTTTAACCTGTCCACACTACACCTGTAGCACAGTGCTTGTTGGAGGCCTGATTCGAAGTTCGGGTGCGGTGAGGCCTAAAACTGATAGCCGCTTCACTCAAACTGAGCAATAAACAAAATACGTGCACTTTAGTTCCAGTTAGTACTCACAAGTCCAATGAGTTTGTTAGTGGGGCAATCAGAAACGGGCAGTTAGTTCATCAGTAGTGAAGACAGTCAGGGGCGAGAAAACAGCAGGGTCCATCCAGGCAGAAACCTCTCTCTCTCTCACTCTCCTTTCAGAGCGTCCCTCGGCTTCTAAGCATATTAAAACACTTGAGCTACAATACCAAACGCTATCAGATAACGATTTAGCATTAGCATGCTTTGACTGAAAATCACAGAGCTAAACATACAGCATGGTATCACAGCACACAACGCGGTAAGCTGCGCTAATTAGCAAGCCGCTAGTTAGCATCACATATCACGCCATTTTACAACTATAACGAATAGTTACAGTACAAATGTCAAGGCACACACTCTCATTTACCTCTTGCAGATCACAAATAAGTAATATCAGGACCACGGGTAGTAGACCTCAGAGATACACTTAGATGCAAAATCCACACCACGTTTGCCTTACGACATCTCTCTCTTCGGACTGAGCTTCTGTGTCCGCTCCCACAAATTCACACAAACCTTTACCACTCGTCCCGCCCCCATAACAGAGAAGAGTGATATTGACTGGCTCCTCAGCACAACAACCAATGACAATACGACATTAAGGTTACTGACATTAGATGGATAAACAAATTTAGGTTACACCCCAACATATTGCTTCTGCACAGTAAATGAACTCTAAAGCATGAAACTCTTTTATTGATTGGACTCTTAACTGTAAATGAAATACATTTCTACCCAAGCATATGATTTTTAAACCTTTTATCAACTATTTATATTTTAACCATTTTTTTATAACCGTAAACTTTCTTTTCTTTATACTGCAAGCCCGAATAATTGCAGTCAGGGCTACAATATGAAGAGCAGTGTATCATAACTTATGACATGAATCACAAGTTTGCAACTTCTGCAGACATTTTTAATGACCACTAAATCACTGTGATTCTGCAATAATGAGTTAATAAAAACGGACCTGTGAGCTTTTCATTTTAAACTTTTTATAGACCTGAAAGGTACGTGTGCCTGTCTGCAAAGCACAATGTAGGAAATGTGCCGATTGAGACATTTTCCATAATGGATGTATATTTTTTAATTTCAAACACACACACACACACACACACACACACACACACACACACACACACAAATAGACGTTATTTTACACAGTTCACTGGGCTGCATACTGAACCTGGAGGAGAGAAACAACACTCGACAGCACTCGATCCAATACAAGTGTTGTGTTGCTAGTGATATTTGGTTCAATCTGCCCACTTCTACTAGATCCATCTACGGGGGTTCCTCCTTGCAGTGTATGGTCGAAATGCCTCCTAGCTTCTAACTGTCTGCCCTTTGTTATCAGTGAAAGGAAATCTACAGAGCCCTGCATGTGACATTGAAGAAAACAAATTAAGATGTACTTTTGTGAGATCCATAAAAGTTTGAAGTCCATGCACCTGCAGGTCAGTACTGACACTTTGGCAACAACCACAGCGATGGAGGACACACACCCAATGTGAGAGCGTCATAGACTTTTACTTTGAGCTCGGCCTGAACTATAAAGACGTTAGTGCTTGGCAGCAGACACAGTTTTCATGTAAGTGAGAGACATCTGAAGAGACAAAGGGACACGCTTCGTCATTAAAGCCTACTCTGACCTGCAGTCTTGGTTGAATTCATTTACAACCAACTGCAGTACTCTGGGCAGGCGTGTATGCACATTTCTTACATTCATTTATTGTTTTTAACAGGATGACACTGCACAGGAATACACGCCCCATCAGGCCATCAAAAACATCAACATATCCCCAGTGGTCGGCCCAGTGTGATGTATACATTACCTGAGCTCTAGGTAATGTCCCATTATGGCAAATGCACAAACTCCTTTTGAAAAAGATAACTTGTGATGGCAATATGCTTTTTATTAAAAACTAAGCGAAGTTAAGACATGAGGCTTTTGCCAATATATCGTGAGACACTCCTGATGCTCACAATTCAAGAATTTTTGAATCACCTATTACCGTTCTGCCATGAATTACGTTTGTTTGAGAGTAGGAAATCTGTACTTCTTTCTTCAGATTTCAAATTAAGCACTTTTTTCTCTCGTCATATCTTTTTGATGGATTTCCACAGAGACCTGAAAATTTCCATGACTGTTCATCAAAGCCTGCTGTATCTTATGGTGAAAGAATGATATCGATGCTCCATATAGATTTAGGTTTTGGCTAAAATTTTACAACTTACAAACCGTAGTTTGAGGGCAAGTCAAGGCAGTTCACCTCTACTCAGTTATGGTGCATTACAAGCCATATATCTTTAATAATTCATATTTTAATTATGAACTATCAACACTTGAAGATTCCTCCATCTCTTCTGAACAGAACGGTCGAAGAATGACCGCTCTAGCTCCTATGGTTAGGAAATTATGGCCATTCGAGGGGAATGCATAAAACCAGGAAGATTTGGAAGATTCAAATTGAATATTCAGACTGGTCGACTGACATCGATCCTGTGTGTGTCTCTCTGTGCATTTGTGTTTCCATATGTGCCCATATTTCTAATTGTGTGTATCTGCTGGCTGTTCTTTCGTGCGTTTTTAAAATTTCTCCCAATTTTTCACAGTTGAACAACAAGAAGTTTTGAGTGAACTTCACCTTATTCAGCTTTTTTTCAGCTGCTCATTTTGCTTGTCCAATGTTTCTGCTTAAGTTATTACTTTTCTGCTAAATTGTAGTGTTTCTACTCTGTTTTAGTATTTGTGCCAAATTTAGTTTTTCTGACAGTTATTATGTTTCCCTTAAGTCACAATATTTTTGTTAAGATGTTATTTTAATGCTCCATGTCAGAAATACATTGCAGAAAGCCTGCGTCTCTGTGTAGTTGTTCCTGTACTGACAGGAACAACTACACAGCCTGATGAAGCAGACAGAAGCAGCAGCTCTGATTGGTGGATTCAAATTGAGCAGATCCAGGCTGGCATAGATACACACAGGCCACACTCTTAATAGCCCCTGTTCACTCTATGCTCTGTGTGTGTGTGTGTGTGTGTGTGTGTGTGTGTGTGTGTGTGTGTGTGTGTGTGTGTGTGTGTGTGTGTGTGTGTGTGTGTGTGTGTGATTTACATTGCTGTGCTTGAGAGCCACCATCTACCGGAACCAAATTCCTTGTATTTGTCTGCACATATACTTGGCCAATAAACACGATTCTGATTCTGATTCTGATTCTGAAAAGGACTTGTTCAGTAATTATAGCTGGTACAGGTTCTATTACTTCAAAAATCAAGTTCACATCTCTTAAGATCAGAAAAATCACTGAACAATCTTTTCTCCTTCTAATTCCCGACAGTCAGCCAAAAGCCTAGGATATTCAACACTTTAAACAATTGCTTCTCCGGTGTGGTGTATGCACCCAAATGCATTCAGGCATCTCATTTAGAACAGTGAGCCAGTGGTCATCAACAGAAAATCTCTGGCAGGATAATTATTCTCTCCTCTGTCCTGCCCCAAAGCCTTACAGTTTGCTTTGTGTTGTCTTTCAGGGCCTTCAGTCCCATAATCCATATAACAAACTTCTCTGTCAAGGTTCAGCTTTATTACTCAGTTTCAATCTGAATCATTCACTCAGCCCACCTTTCCTCACATGCTTCGTCCAATTGATGTTGTGTCAATATTCTGAGCATTTCTGGCCAAAATGTTTTTTTCTTTTTGTACAGGCTAACTTCCTTGCCATAGTACAACGTCCTCCATTTCTGCTTCCTAGCATTGTTGGGACGCTGCTGTTTTTGGCTCTAACTGAACAAAAGTGCTTTTCTTTTTCCATTACACGTGGTGTAAATGAAATTGACCCACATAATTATTCTGACATGGTTATACTCGTTTTCCATTTTATGAAAGCAAAAAGTTTACCTGTAGATAGAGAAATAACATAAACATCTGCAGACATTTTTAATTCCATCCTAATTTAACAATTATGAAATTTACCAGAATAGAGTCCTATTTATTTTAACTTAATTTTTATTTTGGTTGTCATTATTTAACACTGTTTTGCCAGCAGCAGAAATCAGGGGTTGTTTGTCAGAAAAACATCTCAGAGAAGGGAAAAAAGTGTATGTTTTAAAGAATTTATTTTTATACAGTGGAGTTTACTGATGGCGACTCTGGAGGTTTTAGTCAAAAGTCAACCCATTTAGATTGTTACAATCTCATTAGTCAAATGTAAATGGAGGAAATTAGTCAAAGAAACACAGAGTTTGCAAACTGGCACGTAACATCATGTAGCATTACCGTAAGTTGTTTGTTGGGGTATTTTTGGGTCTTATCTCGGCCTCTACTATTGACAGAAGTTCTTTCTTTTGTTTGGCAGCCGCCTTGGGGAGATGATGAAAGGAAAACAGGGGACTTAACAAATAAACACATTCGGTAAACCAATTTTCTTCACCACACTCTCACACGTTGTAAACATATCAGATCTACCCAGATAGATAACAATGTCCGCTGCACACACACACACACGCACACACACACACACACACACACACACACACACACACACACACACACACACACACACACACACACACACACACACACACACGCAACAAGAGGCCAGCATCTATGGGACTGATAAACTTCTTATTAACAGTGCAGTCTCAATATGGATTCACATGCACAAGACATATTTACTCAAATGAGTTTTAGGTGAAACAGTGCATTTATGTCGACATTATAGGAGTTACTGATTACTAAAACTGTTCTTTCTGTCTGTCAGTATAGGTCTGAATGTGATTCTTAACCTAAAGCAAAACATCAGTCCTCCACTGACTGATGTCCCCGTGGTCCCAGCTCCTACATTTGTTCCACTTTTAACAGTGATACACAAAACTCTGGACTCGGACCTCTCTCTCCCACAGTCAACACAATACCCGTCATAATCACAAACAGAGAGCAACACAATTATCATAAATCCAGTAACTTCAAAAACATTAATAACCTCCGGCCTCTTCAAAAATCTCAGACTTCATTGAACTCTACTCAAAAAAAGCAATTCAAGAAATTCATACTTCGCCAAAATAATCAGTAATAACAAAAATAATCCCAAGGTCCTCTTCTCCACCATAGATCACTTATTTAACCCTGATTTTAACAGCTCCCAAAGAACCCCACAGACTCACTCTGTGAGCAGTTTGCAGACCACTTCAGGGAAAAATCAACACCATCAGATGTGATATTTTATCTTCTCGTGATATGATTTTAAACACATCTGAGGGCTCGACTGTACCTGAGGAGACACTGGACAGCTTTGCCCTGGTTAATGCTGAGAACCTTAAGAAAGTTTTCTCCACAGTGAGACCCACCACATGTCTTTTAGATCCAATCCCCTCTCCACTTTTTAAAACACTTTATGGATTTTTTGAAGCTGAGCTTTTATACATGATGAATTGCTCTCTTCAGTTGGGTGTCTTCCCTGCTGCCTTTAAAACGGCGGTGGTGAGGCCCCTTCTGAAGAAGAGCAATTTGGATTGCAATAATTTTAATAACTACAGACCTGTATCCAACTTACCATTTTTAAGTAAAATTTTAGAAAAACTTGTTTTTATTCAGATTAATGATTTTTTGATTGATAAACAGATCCTAGAGATATTTCAGTCTGGATTTCGGGTGAACCACAGCACAGAGACTGCTCTCCTAAAGGTTTTAAATGATATTAGATGTAACTGGGACGCCCAAAAGCTCTCAGTCCTGGTGCTACTGGATCTAAGCGCAGCCTTTGATACAGTAGACCACGCTATTCTTTTAAACAGACTGAAACACATGGTGGGCCTCTCTGGTGCTGTACACAACTGGTTCACTTCCTATCTCTCAGACAGAACTTTTATGGTGAGTATGGATACATGCTCCTCTAAGATCCATAAAATGACATGTGGTGTGCCTCAAGGGTCGGTTTTAGGCCCTGTACTTTTTAATTTGTATATGCTCCCTCTTGGCGGCGTCATCAGGAGGCATGGAGTGAACTTCCACAGTTACGCTGATGATACTCAGCTGTATATCTCCGTGTCTCCTGATGACACCAGACCAATGGATGCCCTTTTTAACTGTATTTTAGATATAAAATCTTGGATGGCAGAAAACTTTTTACAGCTTAACCAGGACAAAACTGAAGTTTTAATCATCGGTCCTGAGGCTCAGAGAGAGAAACTCTTGTCTAAATTACAGGCATTTTCACTATGCCCTTCACTACAAGTGAAAAACCTGGGTGTTATTCTTGACTCTGAGCTTGGTTTTATCCCACATATTAAACATGTAACCAAAATTGGATTTTATCATCTAAAAAATATAGCCAGAGTCCGCCCTATTCTCTCTCGGGCCAACACGGAGATGCTGATGCATGCTTTTATTACCAGTCGCATTGATTATTGTAATGCCCTGCTCTCTGGTCTCCCCAAAAGAATATTTCACCTTTGCAACTTTTGCAAAACTCTGCAGCTCGTGTGCTGGACGAAGACCAGAGGGCGGGCCCACATTACACCGGTTTTACAATCGCTGCATTGGCTCCCCGTGTGTTTCAGGATTGATTTTAAAGTTCTTTTATTGGTTTTAAATGTCTTAATGGTCTTGGGCCTTCTTATCTTTCAGATCTGCTTTTATCATACGAACCCTCATGGGACCCTGAGGTCCTCTGGTACTGGCCTTTTGATTGTCCCTAAAGTCAGGACACATACTCACGGAGAGGCAGCTTTTCAGTGGTATGGTCCTCGACTGTGGAACAGCCTGCCGGAGGAGCTCAGGGCCGCAGAGAACGTACATGTTTTTAAAAACAGGCTCAAGACCCACCTTTTAATTTAGCTTTTACCTAACGTTTATTTATTTAATGCTTATTTATTCTATCCTGCTATTCTATTTATATTATTCATTTAGTTTTACCTAATACCGATTGATTGTATTCTTATTCATTTTTTATCTTCTTACTCTGTTTATACTTATATTTATATTATATCCCACTCTTATTTATTTTATCTTTTTATCCTGTTTATATTCTTATTAGGTCATATCTCCAGTGTTTCCTCGGAGGGGCTCTCTGCACCGGGCTGTGATCGACCGTGGCTGCTGGGGCCCTGTGGGTCCTCTGAGCCTGGCTGGGGGCTTGTTTGCCTCCCTTCTGCTGTGTGCCCAGCCTGGAGGCTGCGGTCTGTGATCGGCTCCCGGTGCAGACAGCTCCCTGTGATAGTGTTTCCTCACTTGGCTAATGCGCACCCAGCCCAATTTTACTCTTTAGGTGTGTGTGTGTGGGGATGTGTATCATGACCGCTTCTGTTAATGACAGTGCGGGGAATGAGTGGGAGGGTGGGGTGGGCTGCTTTTAACCATGTAAAGCACTTTGTGCTACAGTTTGTATGAAAAGTGCTTTATAAATAAAGATTGATTGATAAAGATTGATTGATTGATTATCCTTAATCTGAATGTTAGAGAATAACAGAGAGTTGTTTACTTACACTGACAGCTCTACACATAAAGGATAAAATATATGTTAATTGTTCCTGAAAATAAGAAATCATTGTGGTCAATCAGCCAAAACACAATCTATAAAAAAGTTACATAAATAAGGTAGCTTGAAAAAAACCCCACACACCTTGAAAAAAAAATGCTCAAAAGAAAATAGTTAAATTATATAGATGTAAATGAGATAAATAAAACAAAGAAGCTAAAAAAAACCCCATAGAAATCTAATCATAAAACATTAAAATGGCAACTTTAATGTTCAGTGTAAATTACTGAAGAATAAAGGCAATGTATTCAGTCTTCCACTTCAGCCTGTTGTTAATGTGGATGCTCAGGTATCTATACTCCACCATATCAACATCCTGGCCCGAGATAGACAGGTCAAGGTCAAGTGGCTTTATTGTCATTCCAACCATGTGCAGTGGTACAGTACACAGTGAAATGAGACACTTCCTCCAAGACCATGGTGCTACATATGACATATAACACACAATCAACGCAGGACTACGTAAAGTGCAATGTGCAAAAATTGCAAAAAAACAAAACGAAGACAGTGCGAAACCAGACAGAACAGAACGATACAGACACAAGACGGTGCACACACAACAATGCAATAGAAATGTGCAGAAGACTGAGCATTGTGCACAAAGTAACTTGGTGTATGAAGGTGTGCTTTCTGTGTGCGTATGAAATTGTGCAGATAAGTGCTTGGTAGTGACGTGTATGAAGGTATGGGTGTGTGTGTGTGTGTCAGTCCAGTCACTGAATGTTCAGGAGTCTGACAGCCTGGGGGAAGAAACTGTTTCACAGTCTGACAGTGAGGGCCCGAATGCTCTGGTACCTCTTGCCAGAAGGCAGCAGGGTGAAGAGTGTGTGTGAGGGGTGTATGGGGTTCTCCAAAATGCCTGTGGCTTTACGGATGTAGCTGGTGTGATAAGTGTCTGTGATGGAGGGAAGAGAGGCTCTAGTGATGTTCTCATCTGTTCTCACTATCCGTTGTAGGGTATTGGAATCCAATACAGTGCAGTTATCATCATACCAGACAGTGATGCAGCTGCTCGGGACGCTCTCGATACTCCCTCTGTAAAAGTATGAGTTCTCGGGTCTTTTTCACTTTCTGAAGCAGAAGCTTTCACCGAGCTAGTGCAGAGCTGCACTGACAGTTTGAGGTGTACGAGGTGAACAGGAGTAGAGACAGCATAGCCACTCACCACCATATAAAACAAAGCACTGTGGCCTGTCTGTCAGGTGGTGTGTAATCTTAGACATGATGGGCCATTCTCACATTGTACAGAAAAAACTGCCATCAGTTATAACTGTGGTCAATCTCATTTTATATTACATGAAAGAAGAAATTCAGATTAGCTGCCACGTCATACTCATGCTGATCAAATTCACTATTACACAGCACTGCATCTGCTGACAGACTTTTTTCTTTGTTTTCTAGTCCTGATGTTTTCTTCAGAAGTCAACAGATGTTTACATGACTGGACTCTATCACTTCCTAAACATTCAAACATGAAGAAAGCAACTGAGACTACAGTTTAACTCTGTTTATACACAGCTGCATTTTGAGAAAGATAAAAAGTTGGTATCAATTATTTCCTTAAAAAAGTTAATTGCTTGGATATCAAAATACCAACATTAGCTCAGCATACCACTTGGACTTTTTTTTTTTCCAGCATACCACTTGGAGTTGTTGTTCGGGTCAACAACTCTCTTTCCGGTCTCCGTTCCACCTCCACTGGCTCCCCCCAGGGCTGTGTGCTCTCCCCCCTGCTCTTCATCCTCTACACTGATGACTGCAGATCCACACAGCCCAACTGTCACCTGGTTAAATATGCTGACAACACAGTTCTCCTGTCACTGCTGTCAGGCCCCTCACAGCACCACGGGCCCACTCTTCAGGAGTTTGTAAAGTGGTGTGACAGCTCCAAACTTGAATTGAATGTGAGCAAAACCAAAGAAATGGTGGTGACCTTCTCCAGTAGGCAGAGGGATCTGGCTGCTTCAGTCACCACCACCATCCACGGGAAGCCTGTGGAGGTAGTTGAGGAGTACAAATACCTGGGAACCATCTTTGACAACCTCCTGAAATTTTCTGCCAACACAGAGGAGATTCTCAGGAGGTGCCACCAACGGCTATACCTCCTTAGGAAACTCAACTCCTTTGGAGTCAGCACGCTCATCATGATGACTTTTTACTATGCCTTCTTGAAAAGCATCATGACCTTCTCCATCACCTGCTGGTTCCACTCCCTCAGCCTTCAGAACAAGAACAGACTGCAGCACACTGCATCAGTGTGCTCTAAAATCATTGGCCAACCTGTCAGAACTCTGGCACAGGTTTTCAGCCAACAGGCCCTTAGACAGGCAGCCAAAATCATCAACTACCCCTCTTACATTCTTCACCCCACATTTCAATAGCTCCCCTCTGGGCGACGCCTCCGCTGCATTTCCTGCAGGCCTGAGAGGAGGAGAGCCACCTTTGTCCCCAAAGCCACTCTGCTTTTTAACTCCAGCCGACCATTTCCCACACCCATAAACATAAACTACACTCTTCTTATACTACCGATACATTATTCACTTTTAGTCACTTACAGTTATTTATTCACCTTTCAGTCACTTTAATTTTAAAACTGTGTAATTTTAAAACTGTATATACTGTATATTCTCTGTATTTATTATTTCACTCCTATTGCCTGTTCTTATTGTCCTTGTCTTCAACGTTATGCTGCTCGGTTTGTTAATTGCCCCTTGGGGATAAATAAAGTCCTCTGATTCTGATTCTGATACCACGACTGAACAATAAGGTTTCTAATGCTGTAGTCATGTGAGTTATAGTACATCTGAATAGTACATTTTGCTTATTTGAAGGATTTAAGTCAGAACTCCATTCAGCACAACCGGAGTCAATACTTGGTTGATCTGGAATTAAAAACTGCTAAATAAATGTTGTGTTCAGTGACTGTAGAAGCTTTTGGCTTCATTGTTGTAAAGTGGGAGGAAGTGGAGCCATGCCATCTTTCTTTTTATACATTTACATTAAATTTGAACATGGTGCTCAGTGAGCTGTGAAAACTCAGTCTAACTAACAAACTAACCCTAACCCATGCATTTTTTTTAATGGAACATAATCTATACTTTCTTAAACTCTCTAAATATAGTAGTTGGGTGTCATATGTAATTGTAATAGGCTTAGTCAATAAAGAAAAAACAGGTTTTCTCTGTGTTCATAGTTTTACTGTATGAGATAATTACACCAGGAAAAAGGGAAAAACATTCATTTGGTGAGTAAAAGAGACATACAGCTGCTTTCCAAGTCAAAGTTTTTTATAAAACACAAAGAGAAAGAAGTAACATGTATTTACAAGAATGTACAGTGAAAAATATAATATAAAAATAATTCGAAGATACTTCAAATAAATTGTCATTTGAACAGCTTGCTTCCTGTAATCATTAATTTGGTCATAAATACAAAAATGAGTTACATTAATCAGTTTTGTGTCTAGCAACCATATCATGCATGTTGGCTATTATTACAGGTACTTTAAAGAGGGATCTCATTTTAAGGTCCCCTAAGTGGTCAGTGATACTAGCAGAGCTTCAAAACTTTTCCTAAAAAGTGCTTAAGAACAAAACTGGCTAAAAAGTCCAATTATGTTTTTCATTTTTACAACATTTCTCATTTAGTCACGGTATGGCTTTTAAACCCCCCAATAAATATCAACACAAATTAGCATACATTAAATTAAGGTTGATTATGTGTAGCTTTAGTATATATTGCCCTTTAAATGGTCCACATGGTAAAGTTGTCATATTCGGTTATATTAATAAGATATTTTGTCATAGACATAAGTTAGTAGAGCTGCCACAGTGCAGTAATAATAAACAGTTAGTAACAAAAACCAAAATGAACTAGGTCCTCACGCCTGTGTAACATTCAAATGTGGAAGGCAAACCTTTGCTGTGTCTTTATGATTTTTTTTTTCATAAATCAAGTGTAAAATTAGAAAGTAACAACAATGGTTTTAGCCTGTAAACCACAGACATGAGGATTACCCTGTAAAAGACCATTTATCATGAACTAATGTAAATTGGAGCAGACATAGTAACAAAAAAATAATTCTGCTAATCTCCTGTCTGCAGTCACGTATCAACCTTCAGGTCAGCTAGAAGCTTGAGGAGAGGACGGTGCTGTCACGAGAGGCTGCACTAAGAATCGCTGTCCTCTGACTGAAACCGTTCAGAGGTTTGGGTCAGGCCAAAATCAGCCAGTCCCCTACGGAGTGTTAAAATGTTTGCCCTTTCCCATGGCACCTATCATTACTTCACTTCTTCTTTTGTTGTCTGTAAAGTACATGAAATCTTCCTGTCTTTGTTTCCTTGTCTCATGCATTGATGCTGGGCAGGTCTCTGTCAGGTTGGGTTTTCCTGCGAGACAAAAATAATTAGTCGGTGAGATTCTCAACGCATGTTTATGACATATCTGTGTAGATTTACAGTGTGTGGGAGAAAATGAACGTACTCATTCTTGGTGAGTGGGGCCTTGTCACATTTCCCTTCCTTGAGTGGGACCCCCACCTGTTGCATACTGCTTTTCAGAGTGGACATGCCCTTCAGCTTTACTTCTCTGCAGACAAAACACATAAATATTTGAGTTATGATCATGGAAATATATGATAAAGCTTCATCTCCTCCAGGTTATTCCAAACACTTACCCCTTTTCACCTCCTTCTTCCAGCTTTTTGATTCCTGGAACTTTCTGCCCAAAGATCTTCACAGCAATGCACATGAGCAGGCCGCAGTGGTTTCTGTAGCAGCAGGTGGCATCGACAGCAATGAATACCACCAGGAAGATGATCATGACGATGCCAACCACAGCGCCTTTGGTCATGCCGCCCTTGGCTGGTGGGAGAGAGGAAAAAGTCTCAATGTGCAAACAGAAAACATTAAACATCTTTATTCTGACAAGAAAATTCTATTATTCCAGGTAGATCTGCTGTGATTTTGTATGAGTGTCAGTTTTTCCATGTATAAACTACACTCTGAGAATAACTTCTAGCTCGGTATATGCTGCAGAGCTCAAGAGGCCACATACCAGACTGTTCTGCGATGGTGAAGTTGAATGTGGCAGGTATGGAGGAACCGTTGGCATTGACTGCTGAGACTTCCAGCTGATAGTTTGAGCCAAAAGCCAAGTCTTTGAGGGAAACAGAGTCAGCATCAGGTGGCATCTGCATTTCCTTCCACTCAGCCTCTTCTTTATCCTGGTTAAAGACAGCAGAGCAACCAAAGGACTTAATCAAGGGAAATGGGCTGATGGAGACAAACACAAAGACAGGCTCATGCTGTCTCTTACCTGTCTGTATCGAACATTAAACTGCAACACAGGGCTGCCACCATCTACCGTGTGTTTAAGAGGCACAGAGAAGGTGTTGCCCTCTATTTTCATCTCATCAGAGGACAGAACTGGACTGTCAGGTTCACCTGTGGGAACGATGAAAGAAAAACATGAAGAATTCATAACAAAATTTAAAACCTGATCATTGCATTTGACTGATTTAGCTAAACTATGTGAAGAATGAGTTAGCATGTCAGTTTAGTTTAGCAAAAAACTGTGAGAACTTTACCTTCTGAGGATCGATGAGGGTGGATTACATCATGTGATGAACAGTGTGAGTGAATATCAGGAGACGGAAGAAGATGACATGGAAAAGAAAAAGTAATGATGGCAGATGAGGATGTAGTACCACAAAAACATCAGCAAGCATCCTGCACAGTGTGAACCAGTAATTCATTCACACCTATTTAAATTTATGGAATGAATTAGAGATATAATGTATAATGTAATGTTTTAACTAATATGTTGGTAATGTGTGAAGAACTTACGTATTCCCTGTGTGTGGACCTTGTGTGTCTCAGAGAACTTTCCACGTCCCACTGCATTCAGTGCAGAGAGACGTACTGTGTACGAAGTGTACGGCTTGAGGTTGATAACAAGAGGATCTACAAAAACACACAAACAGCATCAGATACTGCACATATTCAAGTCTTACTACTCATTCACTCATTCATAAAACTTTTACTTGTGAGCAGGTGAAAGTGTAAATGATGACTGGTGCATATACACAGCTGGAAAGAGGAGGTGTTTTACCTGTAGCCGGGACGGTGATCTCCTCCCACTGCTCTGTGGGTTTTTCTTTCCACTGCAGGACAAAACTTGTGACGGGTGTTCCTCCACTCACAGGTGTGGTTTTCAGTGAGAAGTGGACTGAAGCTGGACCCGCAGAGACTGACAGGTAGAGAGGTGGACCGGGCTGAGCTGAAGTGAGGGTGTGAAATTAAAAAAATGAAAAAGGGAACAGCAAAACACAAATTGATATAAAAGGAACAGTAACATGCACTGGTATTATAAATAAAGTATAAAGGCACTTTCTCCATTTAACCATATATGACAAAGACAAACTCTTACTGTATATGGCGACATCTCTTGATGCATTTCCAGAAGAACTGATGGCCATGCAGGAATACAATCCACCATCAGAGGGCACCACCTCATCGATCATCAACACATCATCCACCACTCGGACACGGCCTGAAGTTGAACTCTGACAGAGAGAAAAAGACAGAAGGTAAATATAAAACTTTAAAAAACATTACATACATTTAACCATATAACGTTATGGGCTCTATCAAATTTTTCAATTCAGGATTAGTGCTTACTGTTTGAATATAATTATTTATGTTTATACAGTCTTACCAGTGTTTGTCCATTTTGCTTGTTGAGCCAGTGTAATTCAGGGTGGGGATGGCCGGTCACATTACAGGACACAGATACAGCCTCACCCACCAACACACGCTGTTGCTCTGCCGAGACAAACACCTCCGGGGCCTCTGAAATGAAACACATCAATGATCGTGACACAAACTGCTGAAACAAGATTTAAAAAGAGTTTTTCTTGCACAGCTGTTTTCAAAGTGAAACACAATCAAACCAACCAAAGACATGAAGCGTGATGGTAGCACTGTTCTCAGCAATCTTGTTGGTGGCCGTGCAGACGTACTCCCCAAAGTCCTCCCTCACAACAGACTGTATAGTCAGCTGGCTGCTGTCTGAGTTGAAGTGATGACGGGAGGGGTTAAACTCCACAGGCCTGGGAAAAATGAAATAAATAGAAAATTGCTTATTTTTTTCATGTTAATATGCTATGCAATATGAGATAGTGAGACTGTTTAGATATCAGGAATGGAGAAAACGTGGCCAGGAGAGGGAGGCAGAGATAAAGCTGGAAATCAAAACTGAGCGAGTCCAAGGAACATTAGAAAAGCTGATAGGAATTCTCCTTTTCCTCTCTCTCTCTCTCTCTCTCTCTCTCTCTCTCTCACACACACACACACACACACACACACACACACACACACACACACACACACACACACAGCCCCTTAGACATGTGCACTCTGCTCCACCCACTGATGCACAGTGTAGATGTCACGCTACATTAGTGACAGAGAGCGTCAGGGGGACTAGTCCAAACATCAACACAATGTGACCCTCTTTGCTGATTGTATATTTTCCCTCAGCCATGGTGGTAATTAAAACCAATAAAAACAACAACAACATTATTTACATTTTGTGACAAGCATGCATATATGCTAATTAAATAAAAAGGAAAGAATGAACTGTGTGAAAAATCAGACAAGTTTATCTTTAGAGGTTTTATTGTGCCGTTAGAGAGAGGAATGTAACGTGCTCAGATCGTGTTCAGCTTTTGTGCCCATACTATATTTGATTTTTATTATTAGGTCATAAAATGTGGTCTTACATGGTCCAGGTGATGTTGGGTTGTGGCAGACCATCCACCAAACACAACAAAGAGACGTTAGTTTCAGGTCCAGCCAACACTTTCTTCACCTCTTCTCTCAGTCGCACAGTCGGAGGAGCTGCAGGAGAGGGTTGAGTTTCAGTACATTTTCAGGGTTTTTTGTTTGTTAATCTCATTCATGTCACTCTAAAGAGGAAAGTGATGATAATAATTCAGCCTCATGAATGTGTTGGTGCAAAACAGTCACTTACCATTGACAACAACAGAAACAGAGAGTTCCACAAAGATTAATGGCCTCCCTCTGATCTGAGCTCTGCACACATATGTCCCAGCATCCTCTCTCTTCACCTTTTCAATACGGAGCGCGTTATCAGACTGCTTACGCATATGCCCTCCCACTGAAGCAAGCGAAGAAAGGCAGAAAAAAAAAATTAACTAAAAACTACTTTGATGCAGAAATAGTGATTAGAGCAGCTTTGGGTATGATAGTCATACACTAACTTTTGCTTATTACAACTCTAAAGTTTACAAGAGAGCTTGCTCGGGAAACTGAATGTTCACAAAAGGTTCACAAAACGCTCTTTTTAAATCACAAAGCAAGCCTTCATATTGCAGGGTACCATCAGGTCCCATGTTCCCATATTTTGCTCTTACCATTAGAGATTTCTTGCTGGTTTCTAAACCACTGAACATCCACCTGTGGCTGTCCAGTCACCAGGCAGGGCACCAGCCCATCTGTACCCTCCAGAAACTCATGGTAGGTCTTAGTGCTTCCAAATGATGGCCCATCTGACAGAAGAGGAAAAGATCAAGGATAAAGCAACAAGTCCGAGCATACACATTACTGATTTTAAAGTTTAAATGGAAAAAGTGCCGCCAGCTGTTACGTACCATAAACAAACAGCTGTATCTGAATATCATCTTTATGTCCGCTGTCAAACTCGCAGTGACAGGTGTACTTGCCGGCATCCTGCATTGTAGCCTTGTTAATTACCAATTTGGAGGAGGCCTCGTCCAACCTATTCACAAGCTCTTCATCATCTATGTCCTGCCCATCCTTTTGCCATGTTATTTCTCCCTCTGCTCCAGCTGAGAGGAGAGACAAGAAGAAGGTCAAAAACAAAAAGAGAGGAAAAAAAATATAATTTGTAGCCTTATAGCTGGATTGCAAAATATGTTCATGCTGAATCGTTTCAATTAGATAAGAAATATAAACGACTCACCTTTACAGAGCAGTAAGATCTCATCTCCAACTTTAAAATCTAGTTTAGTGGAAATGATGCTCATTTTAGCATCTGGAGGAGAAGACAGGAGAGGAGATTGGTTTTAGTTTGGGATGTTTTTCCTCTCTTTGGAAGAAGAAGAACACAGAGCAACATCTCATCCAAAACAAACATGTTCCAGTAACGATGTTGTTCCTAAATCACCTATCAGGACTTTTTGGTTCATTGTTAAACATTTAACAGACAGCAGTTGAATGACATGCACAACACTCTCTATGGATGTGTCTCTCAATAAAGAGTATTTTTCTTGAGTAATTTCCTCCTTACAATTCACAGTTTTCATAGACCACAGTCTCAGTTTTCCCACTCTGACAACTCTGTATTTCCACTTCAAAATCATTAAAAACATCAGCAGATCTTACCTGTGCTGTCCATCAGCTGCAGGAGCAGCAAGGCCAATGTCAGGATGCGAGTTGGTTGGTTCATCTTGCTCACGGGTCTGCAGGTTACCGATCTTTCAAATGACAACTGTGCTGTCAGCAAATCAAATAAAATTCAGAAAAATCAGCTAGTCAAAAATAAATCTGTCTGAGTATGAAACTGACAGGCAAACACCTGTATCCTATCCACCGAGCACCACTCTGAGAGAAACAGGGTCTATGTCAGTGGTTATATAGGGGCACACAGGCAAAAGAGATGAGAGGAAATGAGGAGGAGGAGGCGGGGAACAGGGGGAGCAAGACTTCTGGTCTCTCATCCCTCCTAAAACTCCAGCAGAGTCACTTTGGGTCATTCAGGAAGAAAACTGGGATGTGGTGAGTGAATGACGTCATTGCTCCTCTCATCTTTTCCTTAATCTCTCTCTTTTTGTTTTGCTCAAAATGGTCCCCGACGTTCTATTATCTTTATCTCTTTTGTTCATTTTTTTCACCGCATACTGCTTTGCTCACCTCCAGTTTCTCGGCCAGTTCAATTCAATTCGGCGCACTTTATCAGCGCATAGGTCATTTGTGCACTTTTGCCAGTGAATGATACAGCTCACAAACGTGAAAATGTGTGACACAGAAAAGCTCAATTTAATAAGTAATGCATGAATGTGCATCAAGAATGGGAAAAAGGGCAATTATAGTAGATTTGCTTGTTTATATATTTGTAAGTTCATTTCATGTGACTGCCTATGTTTGCCAGTATTGTTGGGTTATCCTGTATTAATTCAAATTTATCTTCTTTTCTGTCTTTTCATTTGCACCTTTTTTCTTTTAACACTGCAAAACAACAACATTTTTCTTCAGAATAAACAATGTGCACAAATTAGGTACGGCATTTACATTACATATATTGCTAAATATACCTTTACATCACATCAGTGTGTGTATGTGCATGCACTGTCCTTCAGTTTGCTGCATGTAAGGACACAATCCTTATCTCATTTTATATGAATATTTTCATTATTCTCATTACTGAGGAGGCATTAGGTTATTTAAATTTGGAGTTACAAAGTTACATTTGCTAAAGTTCACGTTCCCCCTCTCTCACTCTCTCTCTCTCTCTCTCTCCCTCTCGCTCTCTCTCACCTTCTCCACCCTGTTCCCTCCTTGTCCCTTCAGGCTGCCGGATGAAAGCGAGGGGAGGCAGCCCTCAAGGGAAAGAAGAGATGGAGAAAGATATTTTTATCATTCCATCGTTTGTTCCTCTCATTTAAAGAGGGTCGCATTCTTCTCAAGAAAGCGCACCAGACTGCACATACAGCATGGCACCGCTCGCATTCACAGACATTTGACATCCTGCAGGAAGCTGAGATCAGCAAACCACAGTGATGCCCATTCTGCTGCAAAGAAAACAACTTCTTAACTTTGCAAAACAGCTCGTATCCTGGGATCGCCTTTGGTAGTGTTAATTGTTGGCTACATTTGATCACCGACCTTGAAAAAAAAAAGCTTTTGTTTGAGATGTCAAAGCGACATCAAATCAAAGGAGCGAAGTGTATACAGTGACGAGGTGACATAAATGTTGTGTTTTCACAGGAGAATGGTTTTTTCTCTTGTAACTCTCAAAATGAGACATGCCACTGAGCAAGTGTGTGCTACTCACATCAGATTAAAGCAAGAATACACAATCAACGGTAATCAATAAAAAGCAAAATGATGTAGGTGTTTTTTTAAGCATTGTACTATATGCTCTGTGAATCTATCATGGTCTGTTAAGTTACTGCTGAATCTGTTAAATCTTATTAGAGTTTAAAATTATGCATTGCTAAAGGTGTGCAAAGGGCCCTGGCTGCACTGGAGCATTTTAGACCATTTTTTAATGCAGCTACGTTTCAATAAGGCTTGCTTTAAGTGTTCTAACCATCTTTGTGCCTGTGCTCATTTTTTGATGTATTAATTTATTTTTATGTCAGCAAGAATTAGATACGATCTTTGGGATCCAGCCAGTGCATCTATAGTGGGTGGATTTAACTATCTATTGCTAACCGAAGTCGGTATAATATTAGTTCATAACTTAGTCCAAATTGGTCACTCTTGGTTTCAAAAAACAACATGATTGTTTACATCATCATAAATGTGCCAAATTCAAGTGTTGGTCTGCCACATAATCCCATATACTACATGGTTGCCATGTATATGAGATAAAATAGCAAACACTGTTTGGGCCACACTGTTTGTTTGAGCTGCTCAGTCATGGAAACCCATGCTTTGAAACTCTTGGTGCACAGTGTTTGTGCTGATGTTCATGTCAGAGGAGCTTTGGAGCTCTGCAGTTATTGAATCATTGGAGTGCTGCTGACTTTTATGCACTATGTATCTCAGTGCTGAGAGACTCACTCTGTAACTTTACATTGTCTGCCACTTTGTGGCTGAGGTTATTGCAATGGTGGATCCTATTGCAGTACTGTGCTGAAATACAGTGGGCTCTTTAGAACCATCCATTATTTCACAAAATGTTTGCACGACTAGGTGCTTGATTTCATACACCTGTGGCAATGCAACTGAAAATACTTCAAAAACTGAGAGACCATGTCGTCCAACACTTTTGTCCACTGAGTGTCGTGGAATCCACTATGACAAAATCAAACACAGTAACTAGCAATAGGAAACACTTTACATCCCTTTTGATCATAACCATAAAGATCGTAATGATGATCAGTGCTATGAACTTAAACATGTAAAAGTGTACACACATGCACGCATACAGTTTATGCCACTGTGTTTCATCTATGTGATGTTAGTCAAGTCTTGTTCCTTTGGGTCCTATCACTTCCACTGGCCAACTGCCAGCCTGCCTCTCCTTCTTTCCCTTTGATAGCCTATCAGTGTCTGCACACCAACGTCCAGCCAGCCTGTCAAAGGTTGGAGAGCCCAAAGGGGACACCTATCAGGTTGATTATCAGGAGGTGTTATTATGGCTCATTAGAACAGAGTGCGCTTTAACGAGGGTGGTCACACACACACAGATCTTGTTGGCATCATATTTATTTGAGCCTTTTTTGGGGGGGGGGGCTTGATTAGTAGCAAAATTTATAAAACTGACAAAAGTCTTGCTTTAATTCATGGTGCTGCTAAAAATTGGTTAGTTCAGGCCCAAAACTCTATGAAGGCAAAATCCAAAATAACCACACATCTTTAAGTGGTCACACGTAGATCATGAGGAGTCATGATGTGGTTAGCACTGTTGCCTTATAGCTAGTAGGTTATTGGTTAGAACCACGACTGGGGGCCTGCATACTCTCTGGGGACTAGGGTTTCCTCCCATAGTCCAAAGACATGCATGTTAGAGTAATTAGTGAGGCTAAAGCTTAAAGTGTATAGAATAATGCACTGTCAGCTAAAAATGAAACTTTAAGTGGTCAGCATAAGTAAATGTGAGTATGAATTTTGAGAGTACATTACTTGCAAAGAGGACATTAGTTTTCATACCTCCCTAAATATCACATTGTTTTTATTTTCTCTTTTTTTTCTAAAGGAAAGTTTCAATATAGCAGCTTTAAATACATAAACATATATGTTACCTGAACAAAGAGACTAACTAATCAGTAAATAGTGAACATATATATATTTGTTTCATTTTTTTAGTGGCCATAAACTGTTACACATTAGATTATCCAAGAGCTTTATTTCTTGCCTGTGGGTTATAAAGTAACCCAAGACAGTATTCTTTAATATTTTCTCTAACACTGTTGACATCTAAGAATTTTTGCAACCCCTCTTTTTGACCTTGTGGCAAATAAACAAATAAACTTAGAACAACAGGCCCAGGTGATGTTGTCAAAAACTCAACATTGTGCTTACATTAATAACGCTCTGTTTAACAAGACCTAGAAGGACTTGGCAGAATTTGTAAAACGGACTTCCTTAGTAGTTAAATAAACTTTACTTCAAACGATTACACTTGGCGTTTTCAATTTATTATCAATTTCCATTTTGAACATTTTGCACAGATTTAACATCTGGGAACACAGCGTTCCCAGATAAAAACTCCATCGTACTGTCTATGTGCCACTTATTTACCCAAGACAACATTCTTCGTTGAAGACACACCGTCCACAAACACACAAATATATACACACACAGCATGGTAACGGTGTTCACGTCCTCTGTTTTGTCCTTGTAGCCAATAAATAAACAAATTGAGAACAATTGTTCCAGCTGTTGGTGCCAAAACCTCAACATTATGCTTATATTTATAACTACATATATTTATAGCCAAACTGTCTCAGACACACACGCAAATTCACAAGCAAATGCTCAACAACAGGCTAAATCCAGTTAATATAGTCAAACAAAATATACAAAAACTAAGTAAAGCTGTGTACCATATTGTCAATGGTGGAATCCATTTGTTTTGTTTTGGGGGGGGGTTCTAATATCAAGGGGAAAAGTATATTGAAATTGATTAAATTATTATGCTTTATACTAATTATTATACTTTAGGACTATTGTAAAGAATGCAAGCCAGATTTTGGAAGTTGTTTAGATTGATTTATCTCTTATCTGAAATTCAGTAAATATTCCAATAATGACAGTATGATCATCTTTAACATAATATTTAAGACTTTATTAAACAATATTCCTTCTGTATAATCTGCTTTTTCAGGTTCCAAAGTATCGGCAACCAGGTGGTGCCAAGAATAGCACGATAGCTAAAACATCTAACAAAAAAGGCACCTTTGGTTTAGCTGAACAAATCAAAATTTATAATGGTTTATGATTTGTTTTTCTTATGTACATAACAGAAGCCTAATTTGTCTTCCAAATCTAGAATAACTCAGCCATCCTTAAACCCAACGACAAAAAAATGAAATAAAATTGTAAAAAGTGTAAAACAAAAACTGATTCCAGGATGTAAACTGTCTTTGGCTTTAGGGTCATGCAATGGGTCAACATGTCTCCTTTGTAGGCTTTTCAAGTAAGAAAATGATGCTAAGGGGGTTTTTCTGGTGGATCAGAATGTAACAAATATTTTCTATACAAATAAAAACAACTCTTCTTTCATGTTTAACTTATGTGTTAAAAGGATACATATAAGTTAAAATGGTAGCCATATAGACTTAAAATAGTAAAGAATAATAAAAAACTCATTTTACTAATTTTAATAAACTACACTGATTAAAAAACGAACCCCAAAAAACCTCAATTCTCCTTCTTTGTTGGAGTTTGAGACATAAGGAAAGATGAGTTGGAAACTTGCTGTTTGTCTTCATTTTCACTGAAGAACAAACATTTTAACAAAACCTTTAAAAGCAGGTTTTCTTTTCAGGATTTCTTTTAGCTAGTTTTAAGTCGTACGTTAAAGTTAACCAGGTAAGTAAAGTTAGATTTGAAGAAATTTAGAAGTGTAGAAGTATAGATTTTTATGTATCTTTTAAGATAAAACAGACCTTATTAACCAAACATGTTTCAGTGTCAAAGTGTCAGAGGACCTTGAATGTGTCTAAGGACAGATAATACACAAAAGAATTGCATACACGAACATGTACAGACTGACAGGAACAAGAGCAGCTGAAGACATGAGGACGAGACAGGCAGGAAGGAGTGAGAGACAGCAAGACTCTCGTGACTGAGGAGAGGCGCACCCTCGCTCTCCCCTTTGTGTGAACAAAACAGACCGCTGTGTGTATGTGCTTGTCCTCAAGTGTCTTCACTATGCTGAAAATCTTGGCTCATGTTTTTTGTATTGTTTTAAAAAGCTACTTAAATACACTTTTAAATTCAACTTTTTAAAAGTTTAAACAGATTCCAAATGTTCAGAGTCTTGAAAAAGGCAAAAGTTTTTTGTTCCAGTTTGAAGAATGGAAAAGTGAGGCAAGTACAACAAAATTATTTGGCAGATTACGAACATGTGAAAAACTGCAATGGAACGATATAACGGATAAATAATTTTCCAAATCCCAGAGGACAGTTTTTCATTCCTAACACACATTGCTCCATCCGAGTTTCATTCATCTCTGATCAGATCGGACTACATAAATGATTCCAGATTCTCAGGATTTATGCAAATTTCTTCTTTATGAAAACTTTATTGCAGACACTCGGGTGAATTAAAAGTTCCGGACAAAAATATTAATAGAAAATACAATGAGGAGGAATCACGTTATCATTGCCAAGAAATCTATTCATGCGGTCACAGTATTGTTGTTCTCTAACATCACGATGCAGGAAGTACTTAGTGCTTGCACACAGATGATAACGGATGCTTAGCCAGTGCACGTACGACATTGCAAGGGTTTGTGTACATGTGTCTGTGTATGTGCGCAACGGTAGACATTAACTACAGACTGAATCCATCAAGCTGTCTGAGTATGTGTTGTCTTAATTGAGTTTATTGTGTGCTGCATGCTGCATTATGATATTATGTACTATAGATGATGAGATAATCAAAGTCTTCACAATTTTACATTGAGCGACATTATTCTGAAATGATTTCATAATTTGTAGATGTATATTTTTGCAGATTGGTCATTATTTGCCCATTTTTATCTCTATCATGTTACTGATCTGTTGCCAACATAATTACATAATTAGTTCCTCCATATGTTTCTTTTGAGTACCTCTTATACTTTCTGCTTTTTGTTGCTCCCATCGCAACTTTTTTCAGACCTGTTGCTGCCATCAAATTCAAAATGCCCCAGTGCCATTTAAAACTTTTGATATACGTTCTATGTTCTACTGTAAATAAAACATGGGCTTATGAAATGTGGAAAAAAAGAATGCATATTTTATATAAATTGTTTAACAAAGAAACACAGTGGAATAGAGCCGGAGATTAATAATAACTAATACTTAAATGTAGAGAGGTGTATAAATGCAGAGTGAGTGAAAAGAGGTAAGTGAAGAAGAAACACACACAGTGCATCATGGGAGGATGAATGGTCTCTCTCTTTCTAGTCCCTGTCAGTTCTCTTGCTGTTGCATTTTGGATCAAGTGAAGGCTTTTCAGGGAGCTTTCAGGACACCCATAATAACAAATTACAGAGTTTTATGCAGCCAGACTAAAGAGCTGTGCTGCATAAAATCTAAATCTGATCCCTGGCTGAACAACATGACCCAAGCTGTCAGATGCGAGTGCCGTCTAATTGTTCTAATTTTGTTCTAATTGTTCTGTAATTCTAACAACAAACAAATCCTCCCTAACAAAAAAAGTAAAGGCCAAATTGCATTATATTTCTTCACGTCAATGTACAACGTGGGCCGCAAGTGGCCCCCAGGCTGTGAGTTTGAGAGCCCTGCTCTATATTCAATTCAATTCAATTCAATTTTATTTATATAGCGCCAAATCACAACAAAAGTCGCCTCAAGGCGCTTTATATTGTACAGTAGATAGCACAATAATAAATACAGAGAAAAGCCCAACAATCATATGACCCCCTATGAGCAAGCACTTTGGCGACAGTGGGAAGGAAAAACTCCCTTTAACAGGAAGAAACCTCCGGCAGAACCAGGCTCAGGGAGGGGCGGCCATCTGCTGCGACCGGTTATATATGCTATATAATTGCATAATGGCTGTTCTACGTCTAGCCAGGGCTCATCTAAGAGAGTATGTTTTAACCATCCTGAGATGAATTTGTAGCCTGTTGGCTAAGAAGTTGTGGTGAAAGTTGGGCAGATCTAGTCCTCCTCTATCCTTGGTCCTTTGTACCATTTTTTAAGAGCTTATCTTCCCAAGGAATTTAGAAATGGAAAGTTCCAGAGATCTAAAACAGTCAGGTGATGGTTTACACGGGATCACTGAGAATAAATAATTGATTCTTGGCAAAACCATCATTTGTATTGAAGCGACTCTTCCCATGAGCGATATGGGTAGAGACTTCCATCTAGCCAGATCGTCTTCTGCTTTCCTTAAAAGGGGGATGTGATTTAATGCAGTTAAATCTGCAAGGAGGAATTTATTTAACATTTCCAGATTGCAGTTAGGTAGAAGAAGAATTACGAAAGAAGCAATTAATCTGAAGAACTGTAGATTTTAAACAGTTTATATAACAGTATATGTACTCACAATACAAAACGTTTTGTTAAATGCAGATAATTTAATGATTAGAAATCTGCCCTCCGGATTTATAACTGTGTTGAGTACTGTGACATTAATATTTTTGTGTATTAAAATTGCTACTCCCCTTTGCCTAGAGTTATAGCAGGCTGAGAACACATTCAGAAACTCAGGTGTTTTAAGTTCATCTGTAGCTGTGACAGGTCTATGAGTACATCTGCCTGCAGTTTTTTAAGCTGGTTACATATCTTTAACCTCTTCTCTCTGGAGCAAGCTCCATGCATATTCCATGTGATATTCCATAGTTGTGTGTGTGTGTAGCGAGTGCACAAAAAGTAACTACATCAGTTGGGTTTTAAAAAATATGTGGCAAGAGGCTCCATAAGTCTGATTATGTGTATGCATATTAATTGATATGAGCGAGCCCGTAGGCGCTTGTGCGTGTGGGTCCTATATGTCTGTATGCACTTGTGAGGCTTTAGCGGATGTGCTGACGCTGAGTGCGTGATCATGCCGTGCAGATGTGTAAAAATCGAGGGTGTTGTTTGTGACTGCGTAGTGAAATAGGTGATCGGTGCAGTAAAAGAACAGAGAAGGAAGAAAACTATGGAAAAGGGCAAGCGAGAGGGATGAAAGAGAAAACTTGAACAAAAAAGAGAACATTGTAACTAATACAAGACTCTCTATCTAAGTGGGAAAAAAAGTGCCTGCCACCAGTTTAAGAGGAAAATTTTGGAAGATATTTTTTTCTGCTTATCCCGTAGTTAAATGTATGAGGTGCAAAAATGCCGTGGTCTGCAGTCATGTCTGTAAGATAGTCATTAGCTGTGTCTCAATGCAGGGGCTGCATCCAGAGAAGGCTGTGCAACGCTGTGACGGTCTAGCCTTCAGATTCGTGTCACTGCTGTCTCGGTGGAGTTTAATAACCTCAGCCGTCTGCTCCTTGCTATCTAAAATATAACAGGACATTGGAGTAAATTCTCGACCATCTCACACTTCTGTTTAATCAGTTTTCTATTTGAGGTTTATTCAGCTGTGTAAAAACTATAATTTTAATCTCAGCCAAACCGATTTACTCATAAAACACTTAAAAAAGCCAAACAATGACATTTTTAAGTTATCTAAGTGACTTTTCCATAACCTGAGTAGTGAAAGACCGCGCGGGGTTTGAAAACGATGTGCCGGGAGTTCGCTGTTCTCGCCAGCTCCAGTGAGCCTTGACCACCCGGTCAGGTCGATAGCTGACCGGGTCACGAAGCCACGAAGGACACCCGACCCATCCTTCAAATTCGGGCAATGAAGGACGCATTTGTCAACCACATTTGGAGCAGCCTTCGAATTGCAACAGCCTTCATCGTGTCGCTGTGAAATAATCGGCCTTCAAATGCGGCCTCCAAAGGATCCAGACCCTGAATTGAGACACAGCCATTGTTACTAAAATAACCCTGGACCGGGCTGTAAACAAAAGAAATTGTTCCCTTCTTCTCTCTTCTCTTTATTGTTATAAATCCAAAAGTGATAGTAATGCAGCGTCTTGCTAAATTTATACAAGGTGTATTTATACACAGAAATACAGACAGAAAGATGCCCTGAGGTCATGAAACCCTGTTTACACCAGCCATTGTTGTCACATAAACACCTAATAAACAAACACCGCAGTGCGCTGTCTGTGTGTATACCACTTTTACGTGCATTGTGTGTGGCTATTCTGAACTCATCCAGCATCTTGTGTGACCCTGCACCTCCACATTTCTCCAGCCCATAATGGGAGTAACACACCCACACAGTTTCCTGCTCGGTGCTCCTCTCTTCCTGACCTCTTTTGCCATACAGGAAACTCATAGTGAATACACAGAGGACAAAGACAGGTGATACGCATGACCTTCTAATATTTGATTGCTTGGTTTTCTCTGATGAGATGTGATATCATGAAAGGTTTGGGTCAGAGGTAAAGCACTACAGTTACACTCCAGTGACCCCAGAGGGGTAACAGGAAATATTTAGATGTTTTTCTTAAAATGTATTGACTAAACAAAGTACTGTAAGAAATGGTTTTTCAGCCAAAGCCATGTCGCTCATCAAACAGCCCCACAGTCTAAACAATCTTGGATGTCGCCATAAAGTCTCTCACCAGAGCTTTCATCTGAACATCGAGAACATCCAGACCCACTCTGGCAGATCCAGCTGCAGATGAGTTGATGAAGTTTCCTTGCCGTGATTTAAAAAAAAAAACCCCAACATCAGAGCATTGCAGTTACATCATTTTACATTTGTTTATGTTAACTTAAAAATAGAGCTGTTTCCTGATAGAACATCAAGATATTTTCTTCTTAAAGATGTCAGCATATTGGCAATCCTGTCAAATGAGTGAAAAGTTTTTAGCATTGTTATTATTCAGAAATTCACGATTCTTCCTCACTCACACAATCCATCATCAGTCTGTGATTGGGAGCCACTCCCCTGGAATTAGTTTTACTATAGTTGAGCCTGTCGATGCTACTGTACGTCACTGAAATTCAAAATACAATCAGCCACAACAATAGAAGGAAGACAGATGGTAGGCTGCTCTGAAGACAGTTCATCTAAAATTAAACATCTTTAGTCTAATCAGCTATTTTTGTACACAAACAGAGGGACATACCTATCTACAAGCAGCTTCTGTAGCAGCGTACACAGGTCAGTGTGGCCTTGGCCCTTGGATGAATTTCAATTACACATTTATTCTGAGATCATTCAAATTTAATCATTTGGCCATTTGGGGGAAAAAAAAGTTTGCTTATAAAACAATAAATAACCCAAACGCTGACATTGTTAATTGGGGGGAAGTTTTCAATTCTATCCCAGCTTCTTAACTCAAATACAAACTTTACCAAAATACAGGCCTGTTTATTTGTCTTATAGTTTATTTTTTCGCCATTACATGAGTGAATGAATACATGTCCAAACAGTGCGCTTTGGCAGTGGCTGATATTTTACTAGAGTTTCCGTTAAGGATGCTTTCTGACAAACAACTGCTTTTAAAGCTCTGATCTGGACAGAGTGAGAAAAAATAAAGAGCTGATTTTTATACAGCTGGGAACTTGAGAGCACAGGCTTCACTGAAGGTTTGGGAAGTCATCCCATTTAGATTATTGCAGATTACCAACAATCAGCACAAACATGACAGATTTATACGTAGGAAGTTCATTATAGTGGCAACAGTGACCTTCATGTACTTTAAAGACAGTGTTTGCAAACTGGCACGTAACATCATGCGGCGTTACTGTAAATCGTCTGTTGGGATATTTTGGGGTCTTATCTCGGCCTCTTCTATTGACAGAGGCCTTTTCTTTTGTTGAAGTGGTGCGACGATAAAAGGGAAAAGAGAAGATCTGACAAATAAACACATTCGGTAAGCCCACTTTATTCCCCACATACATAGTAAACTCAGTACAGATTGCCGCAAAGAGATAAGAAAGTTCTCTCCGCGCAACAGATTTGTGTCCACAACAACAGGCCAATGTCTATAGCATTGATAAACCTTCTGATAAAATCTGTAGTGCAACACAGACTATACAAGGCATATTTCTCAAAATTACTTTTATAGGATTTTTTAAAAATTATCTTTATGTTTCTTCTCAGCAACAGCCCACTCATAGCATTGCTAATTTATTTATCCATGCCACACACCAGATCTTAAAACATATCTTGCAGAAGCATGACTTCTCCGAGCACTGTGTGCCTGCCAGTCTGACGATGTGACCTGAAGCTGGTGAACGTGACTGTTTGTTGTGCCTGAGCCTCATTCAGGGATTTCTTTGTTTATTTTCTTTAGTCTTTTTCGGGCCTCCCTGACCACATCCTCTTACGTTTTTTCAGCGCTACTCCTACCGTCATCCCTGTCGCCCCCCATCAAAACACACCCACTTAGTCCTAGGCATGTGCACAGTGTCATGCATACAGGAAACGGAACGTGCTGCTGAAACAATAGAGAGACATCTCAACTGCAGCCAGGAGCCACACTGCAGACGAAGCAGTGGCACATAGATGAGACATTAGGTCACTTTTGTCAAATTTCTGGAACCCTTTGTGCTGGACTATGAGTTTATTAATATGTGAATGTGTGGATGTGTGGATTTAAAAATTTATTCTCATAACCGCATTAGAAGACTCTTTGCTACAACACTTGGTTTTCTCAAGTGTGACTTCTAATTTAACATACAGCCCCCGGATGATAATAATAATATTGATGTCCTTTTAGGCCATTTGCTCAAGGGCTCTTATACTGTTCCACCTCCTCTTCCTCCTCCTCCTTCTCTCCAGGCTCCCTGTCTGACTGTCTGTGTCTCTACGTGACCGGTCCCGGGTCTTTCAGTGCCAGTGGAGGCCGCCGTGGCAGGAGATAACACTAACTAGCTTCCTGCCATTATTCCTAATTGCCCCACGGCCCAGAACTGTGCAGACACCCTGGGTGGGGCGTGACTGAGGAGTATGTCTGTGTGAGTGTGTGTGTGTGTCTGTGAAATTTAAGTTTTCATATATCTGCAAATGCTAACTACCTGTTTATGAGTTTATCATCAGATGTCCGAGATAGAGGAGTGCTGTTTTAACAGTGGCAACAGAGGAACAGAGAAGAAACATGTAGATAATTGAGTGAAATTCAATCTTATTTATATGCCAGCAGTTCACAACAACAGTCAAATTCAGGATGGTTTTTGTCATAAGGTTTATACCCTACAATGTTAGTGAGAAAACCCTTGCAATCCAACAATTAGCTATAAACAAGCACTTGGCGACTGTGGGAAGGAAGAACCCCTTTTTAACATGACGAGACCTCTGGGAGAGCCAGACTCAGTGACAGGCAGCCAGGTGGCTGTAGCTCACGAGGTAGAGCAGGTCACCTACTGATCGGAAGGTCGGTGGTTCGATCCCTGGCTCCTCCAGTCTGCATGTCAAGTATCCTTGGGCAAGATACTAACCCCAACTTGCTCTCCGATGCATCCATCGGGGTATGAATGTGTATGAATGTTGTTAGAAAGCACTAAGGGTAGATAAAGTGCTTGTGAGAATGGGTGTGAATGAGGCATGTTGTATAGAGCGCTTTGAGTACTCCATGAGAGTAGAAAAGCGCTATATAAGAATCAGTCCATTTACCATTTGCTGTGATTGGTGTAGGGATGAAGGGAAAGACAATAAAAAAGGAAAACACAGAGAGTGCAAACAAGATACACGCATTAGGTATAAAAACCAGAGAGCTCATGAGCAGTCTGAAACATCAAATGCACGTAAGCTCTAAATTAATAAAAATGGAGCTATGGAGAAACACCCACTTTGTATTTGTGATGAATGATAGCGGCCTGTAATATACCATATACCACACAACACGCAACAGTGATAGTTTATTGGCCTTTCTGGGACTGGGTCATACAGACTGGGTGGATGTTTAGATGCACTGTATGCTATCACTGGTCTATCTGCAGATGTCTACAGCAGGCTATATGACCCTAGGGAGGGCTGGCGGCATGTGTCTTATAAAGACAACAGCAGGATATTTTTGTAGACAACCACTTGTTTAACAGGAGGGTTTTTTTTGTGTGTGTGTGTGGGGGGGGGGTGACAGCCGTTTCTTATATACAAAAAGAGTTGCAGCAAACTCTTTTTATATCCAGTTTTTCAGCAGATGAAAGAAGATATAATGCAGTAATTGGTGAGCTTATGGTATTGATACTGCCTTGCGGTACTTAGCCATCACATTTACATCTATTCCAGTTAATTGCTTCTGCTAGATGTTATTTCAAAGCAACTTTGTCCAAATTATTTTTGGACATTTCAGTGACAAAAACAGTTTTGTCATTTTTAGGCTGGTCAAAAACACCTTTAACCTCCTAGGACCTGCCGTCCACATATGTGGACATCACATTTTTGGTTATTTTGACCAAAATACTAAATTTTGCTCTACATGGGCCTGATATCCACTTACGAGGACATTATACTGCTACTGTTCTATCAAAATCTTAAATGAATATCCTCATTTGTGGCTCTCATGTTTCTTAAAAACAAAAATAAGGTAAAAAAAAAAAAAAAATCTGGAACTTCTTTGTTTTTACGTTCATCGGGCCCCAATATGTCCAAATATCAAAGAGAAATTAAAAATGCATGTCGTGGAAGAGTTCGGGTCTTAGGAGGTTAATGAAAAATCATTTGATTAGTGTGAGCAGTGCTCCGGGTGATGGAAGTCAGCAGACTACGGAAGACTATGCTGGCTGCATGTCGCAAACTTTATTAAGATTACAGGATCTTCTAAGGGACTATTGGTTATCTTGTGTACTGTATGCTGTGTGTGTGTCATCAAAGCAGGATAGCATCCTGTGGGCAGCCCAGGGCAGGACCAGCGGGTACAAGGCGGCAGCGAGGTGGGTGTCCTAGAGCACATCATCTACTTTCTCAGATCCACACACACCCAATTCTTCCCCTGGGGACAAAAGGCCACCATGTAATTGAAATAGTGTCAGAACTCTGGGGAGAGGCCCATGTTCACATGCATATGTGCACACACACAGAAGCTGTTCCAGAAACTACTTTAACTTAGAGATTAATGTTTTGTAACTATGTAAAAATAAAAACATCAGAAAAAAAAAACTGAAGGACAATAGGCAATGATTAAGGAGAGTGCATCAACATTTTGTTAAAGTAACTTAGTAGTTTGAGTGAATGATTGCTAAAGTCTATGTTTGCATTTAGCAGATACAGAGGAAAAAAGTGTCTCACAAAAGTAAATATCAGAAAATAAACTTTGAACTCTTGAGCAATATGGACAAATATGTATTAAGTTCATTCTTAAATGATAGTCACTGTTGGAAAACTTGACAAATTAAATGTTCCTTCCACTGGACAATGCAGGACATAACTGGAGTGGCTCAATCATGTTTTATGCCAACGGAAAAACAAAACGTAGGCCAAAATGAAAAAGTTACAAATATGAACATACTATTAGTTTTGGTTTAGTCAGGAAGAGGGCCCATCATGTGGCGAAGATGCTGAACGTGTATGCGTGCACGTACTGCAAACAACCCACAGGCTGCATGGGACAGTTAGAGTGGCAGTGGTATGAAATTAAGTTATAAAGAGAAGATAATTTATGTTGATTTATTTAAAAAAATACACACATTTATATATTTATATCAAACTCTATTTTTATTCTTTAGTATTTACACCAAAGAATAAAAATAGATTCATTAAATAAACAGGAACAGAAATTAAGTCTATTTTATGATGACTAGTAAGATTGTACTGATTTGTGGAACCAAATTAATAGAAATTCAATATCTAGTGTTGTTTGAGTTTTTGATGATTAATGAACTTATAACTGGTAATAACATGGTAACATGTTATGCACAATTTAGAAAATGAAATGTGCAGTATTATGCATAAAATGGTTTTGTTGGTTAAATATTTCATTTGTTTTTTGTTTTTTTTGTTTTTATTAAAAACTTGAAAAAGAAACTCTTTAACTCAGAGTTTCTCTGTAACAAAATCTGTTACTGTGTAGAGCTGATAGAAGTTTGGACCGATTTGGTTTATTCCTTTATATATAAAAATGTTGTATTAGTGTTGTCTGTGTTCTGTTCTGTAAGCCTTCTTTTGCACAATGTTATTAATATTATTATATATTCATGTGAGTTGGTTTGCACAGTTCCGCAATAAATACATTTTTGTCACGTTCAGCTCACTTGAATTTGGCTTCTTTTACTTTGCCTTGCTCGTGGAGGCCCCTGAAGTGCAAATAACAAGACCAAAATATGCAAATACACAAAAACACATAACAAATATATATAACAAAACACAAAAGGTTTAAGAAAACAGATTGAAAACAGTAGAAACACACACACACACAATGGTATTTTATTTAATAAAAATTTTCATTTTGCAAAATGATTTCTTGTTTCTTTTGTTTTTCTTTTCATGTTTGTGATTTTATTGTTTTTCACGCAGTTATATTAGAGGGCACAAAAGTATCATGATGAGCCACTGTGTCTGTGTTTTATGAGGAGCTGGTTACTGTGCTTTGTTCATGAGGATACTTGGCTGCCATCTACTGGTTGAGTCAAATCATTGTTAAGGAAAGTAATAATTTGGAGCAACAGGTTTTGGGGGGGATTGCTTTTAAATATAAGAATTTTGACTCAGTTAACAGTAAATACTTGATCTGAAGTAGCTGACATATTGACTTAGTAAAGAATTTAATTGTTCCAGATCTCTCTCTCTCTCTCTGTGTGTCTTTGTTTCAGCTGGCAGTCAAAATGTGTCTCATCTATTACTAATTATCTCAATTTTTTTTATATTAAACTAAAAGCAGCTGATTGCACCATGATCATGAGGGCATGAATAATGCTGTGACAGTTATTTCTTTCGCATATCATTAAATTCTTTTCAAAGACCTGTAATGAAGCACAAAATCCACAGACCAAACTAATCTTCCATCAGCCCCTCAGCTACCCGGTTTGCGTGTAACACTGCTGGCCTCCGGTGTCATCTGAGATGCTTTCAGGCAGAAACTATGGCCAAAAGGACACCTCGAAGCCCTTTGAAATGTTAAGTCTATTGATACACCAAAAAATGTAAAGCACAAGCATTAGAGCGTCCAGTTACTAAGATGAACAGCATGTAGAGACCATTACTCTTCATCTGTTGCATCTTCATAACACCACAAACATGACCACTGAATTTGATTTAGTGATTATTTGAAATAATGTCCACAAGCTTTAATATCACATCTCGGTAATGTATCACTGAACATCTGTTACCATTTTAAAAAAGTTAGAAAGCTGTATAAAATGTAATCTCATAATTGTCTTATTGACAATTTTAAGAAAAATAGCTTTTAGGAACTAAAAAAGAAACAGCTGTCAAAGCACTTCTGCCAACATATTCAAAATCACTTTATTTTTTCATAAGATGGTACATTTCCTCATTTTAAACTTTTGATATGCTTAATATTTTGTAAAATATGGGCTTATGTGATTTGCAAATCATATAATTTTGTTTTTTAATTTCATTTTTGTTTTATCTGAGACATTAACATGTATATAAAATGTGAAAAATAAAGTTTATCAGCAAAAGTGAAGCTGCAAAAACCATTAGAAACAATGGGAATCAGTGTCTGCCAGACAGAACATTTTATTGCTGCTCTGAGTATTAGCAATGTGTGCTGGACTGCCAGTTGTGTCTTTTTTCCCTTTACTTAAAGGGAAAAAATAATGAACAATAATGAACAATGTAATACTGCAAACTGCTATTTGAAGGAAACACATTATCAGCAACATTATGCCTCTCTCTATCCTCACATCAAGTTGGAGTGAATCCACATTAATATGATCCTGGGCTTGATTTGTCTTTAGTTATTTCCTGTCCACATTTCCTTGTCTCTGATTGGCACCTTTGTTCCTGTTTACCTTAAGTGAAATCAAGTGATACAGATTATCATTAATAAGGACTGCACTCCCCCTCACATCTTTCACTTGCATGTGGGGTGGCATGTACGGTGTGTTTGTTATATTTAGTCTTTTCATTAGGTAGTTTATTTTATTAATTAATTAATTTATCTTGCAGTAAGCTAATAACCCAAAGTCTAGTCTTTGTCCCTTTGTATTTGGGTACAATTGTCAGAGTAGTAACTCTTGCCATAATCGTTGTGAAACAAAGGTTGGAGATTGGCTAAGAGGCCCCCCAGAGCATGAGAGCCCCAGGAGGACCACCACAGGGACTATACCAGCCCACACCCAGAGAAGAGCAGAGGGGAGCCCTGGAAGGGGGTCACCCAGCCGCTATGGTGCAGAAGTCCCAAAGGCCGCCCACCCCTCAGCAGGGGCCCGACAGAGCCAGGGGGGCAGGAAGCCCCCAAGAAGCAGCCAGGAGTGAGCCCTTACACACCAAGAATCACCAGTGCACTGGTGTGTGGGGGCACCAGCACCAAAAAAAAAAAAATAGTAGTTGCACCACCAGACTTATGAAATAAACCAATTCAACCACATAAAAGCTTCTGAGCATTGTTGGGGTTTTGGCTAGGTGAGCTTACAGCCTCTGTAAAATCTTTAGAAATTATTTAGAGACAGACAGTTTTAAAATCATATAACCACTTAATTCAACAAGTCTATGGAAATAAAAACGTTTATATGGCTTTAAATGTGTCATAAACAGCGTTAATGTGTGTGTATTTTATTCTCTTGGTTCACTTTACGAAAAACACATGCAAGGCCATATAAAAAAAAAAGAAACGATAAAGTCCAGTACTGGACTGTTTGTGTGCTTTTGAAGCCAAATCACCCAGGGCTTCTTAGATTAGACTGATGAGTATTTGAAATGTCAGCAATTCTTGGATTATTGTAGTTTCATCACTGATTAATCGGTAGTCATAAATGAAGCAAACGTTTCAGTTATCCATGCTAAAAAGTCACAAGGCTTGTTGTGATTTGTTTGGTAGACTCATCTTTGGTGATACTGACACCGATAGTGAAACGGATTAGTCCTGGAGAGTAGCTCAGCAAAACAGCTACATGTACCTGTGGTGCCATCCTCCAACAAATGCTACTGCTGTCGTGATATCATGTGCTGTGTGTCAGGCAGGAGATTGGACCTAAATGCAGGACTTGCAGAACACAGAGACATGAACTTGAAATGGCAGTTTTAATGCTGGAAAAACTTGTCATCAGAAATCAACTTCAAAAAAACAAACCAAAATCTCAACAGGACAACTAGACACTAAACTGTATACTGCAAGCTAGAAACTAGGAGACACAAGCAAGGGAAACAAACCAGACTGAGAGATAAACTAAGCTGCAGGAACACACAAGGTGAAAATACAGCACAGAGAGAGTACAACACAACACAAGGCATGGAAAACACAGGGCTTAAATACAAACTGGATTAATCAGGGAATGGGCGACAGGAGGGAAACACGCTGGGAGAAATTAGACCTAACAAGACAAGGGAAACAAAACTATAAACACTGTCATGAGACACAGACTTTCAAAGTAAAACAGGAAACACACGAGAGGCACAAACTCGATATAGAGCAGAGGAAACATGGAACACAGGGACAGGAATGACGACAGACACGACTGACAGGAGCAAACAAGATAATAAACATGAAGACTGAACTAAACCACTACTAATAATAAACCATGATGAAATCACAGATTAATAATAATAATAATGATAATACAGAAAACACTCGGTCACTGACCCAGGACCATGAAAATTGTGTAGTGAGGTGGTTGTGACTTATACGACTGTCTGATTTTAGTTCATTCAAATTTGTGTTTAACTCATTTTTGTTCTCCGTTGGTGATCATGTAGGTCCCAAAGAACACCAAAAAGCCAAAGAAGCCTTAACCTAAAGTTGCTGCCACATTGTTTTCTACTTTGCCACGTCTGATGCCATATTAGAAAACATGTTACATGGGTTTAAATGTGAGGAATTGAAGGAACATCGAATTGTGTTAGATTGTTAGGAGTGTATGTATCATTCTTGATCCACTCCTGCACAGATCCTGTTTGATCTGTTTAGTGTTGAACCACTGCATTTTATTTGTGTGTTTGTGTGAAATTTTAATAATAAATGTACAGTGTTGTGTTGTTTTTTGTTGTTGCTTGCTCTTTTGTTACTTGTAAAATTTAAGCAACATTTCATTTTGTATTTGAGTTTTTAAAATAAATGCTGTTAACAATTAATATATTTTCAGAATAAATTATTAATTAATTAAACAAAATGTACAAATATGTTCATTTATCTTAAAATAGATACTTTTAAAAAAGCTAACTTTTTTCCACTGTTGTCTCCCATTTTACTGTTTTGTTGTTCAATAGTTTCTAAAAGGAATGTGATTTGAATAACACTGAACATTCTTAACAGGTACTTCAACTTCTGTTTTGTTATTAAAACTGAGCGTTTAGAGGGCTCTAAAAAAATGAGTAAAGTACATATCTGGCACTGTATCAGAGAAGATGAGGTGAACATTTGGCTCAAATTTGGGCTGGATCAGGTACTACAAGACTCCTCATCTGGTACGGATCTGGTGCATTATCAGCAGATGAAGTGCACGCTACGTGGTGCAAAGTCTGTAATCGATCATGTACTGTTTAACTATATTTGTTGATTGCCAATTGCACTGAGTTCCAGCTGTACTGAGCCTTTTCTTCGTTTAGTCCAAAGTTGAGGTGAACGAAGAACAAGTGAGCAATCTAGGAGTTCAGAGAGAGTTCGTAAAGAAAATGTCCAAGAATGACAATACATAACAATAAATCTAAAATCTAGATGATCTTGTAACACATTTTCCTTTAAAGTGTATTACACTTAAAGTAATAACAGTTGATTTACATTAATAGCAACTCTAAATAAAAGCATCTCTGCTATGGCTGTGGAAAAGCCATCATCTATCAGTTAAGGCTGAGACTACATCAGATTATAAATGCTGACACCAATTTTGTTTGCCTAAAAAGAAATGGTCCTGAAAAAAAATAATGTTTTTTTTGTTTTGTTTTGTTTTTAAATCTGAAGCACTTTAACAACATATTTCAGTACATTCAGACATCAGATTTAGACCCCCAGACTTCCTGTGGAGTGTTTTCAGCTACCACACCTCTCGCACTATGGCAGCTGGGATAGGCTTGAGGGGTCTGAAAAATGCTTTTGCCATGATGTAATCTGTAATTTCCACAAAGTATGTTGATCAGTGTAATTTTCAATGATTAAACTGTAGTAGAGACGAGCAAACATAGTGGTAGATCTGAGAAGAGAGAACTTTTGTTATGAAAATGATTTTAATCTTTTACACATGATTGCATTTGAGCTTATTAAAGAGCTGTGGCTCCGGGTCAAGTGAAGGTCAGAAACTCTTGGCAGGCGTTAAGGATCAGCCAATACACGGTGAGGAGGACAGGAGCTCTGAAAGGAATGGCAACACACCTGCTTACATGACATACGCCTGGAGTGATTTTTTATCTTTTATTACTTATATTCTTTAGAGTTAAGATTTAAGTTTTTATCATTTACACCTTATATCTTTTTGAGTAAGTCTTAAGTTTCAGTTATGTTCAGTTTGAGTGAGTTTCCTTCATGGTTCGAGTGTGACATTTAGCCTAGAAATCACACAGAGTTCAGCTGTGTATGTGCACAGGCCTTATGTCTGGCTAAGATGAGAGGTGTGAGGTGAGCTGGGGTGAAGACGAGGTCATGACACATACATAGCCTACACAGCAGGCACCCACATACACACACACACTCACACACACATACACACCATAATAGATCTATTTTGGTAAGTAAGAAGTGAAGATGTGTTTTTGCTGCAAATGCAGAATTGTGCCGAGGTACTTAGAGGAAGTGCAACCGGGGTTGAGATAAGAAGCCGTACGTGGGGCGACACCGGGATGGAGATGAGATGTAATGTTCTTTAAACTATGTTAAAGTTCACGGAACATTTTGTGGTTTAAGTGACGTAAGCTGTACTTTGTCTATTTTTGCAAAAGAGGGGGCTTTGTTATTGTACTCATATAAAACTTTTGTCTAATGGTTGTAAGTTCAGTTCGATTGCTGACTTTGCCCAGCTTCGGACTCCACGCGTGTTATCAATAAATCTTTGCTTTGATCACATCTTCTGGACCAGAGTTGTTATTTGCTGGTGAGCCCTCCGTACTCCTTTTCTCCAACTTTGAACCTTAACAGGCTCTAACCAATCTGTGACCCTGAAGCAATTATAAGTTATAACGACATAAAAATACTAAAATATAACATCCTACATAAGCAGGATGTGCTGACTCCACTAAGCTGAAGACACATAATGACAGGCTGTTTTGCATGATATCGGGGATATTTTCACTCCTCTTTCTGGGCATCATTTCTGTTAAATTATGAGTCAATATGAGTCACACATATACAAACAGGTGATAACCTGTATTTTATGATTAGAAAATACCAAAGTTACAGACATTAAGTATTCACATAGTACATTTTAGTGCATGAGTTTAGACTCACTGGGCAAATTATAATTTTTGATGACTTTCAAAGTAAAATCTGAAGTAGTTAATCCATTCCCACAGGCAAAAAATAACATATTACAATAATGAAGACGTAAATAATTATTAGAGATAAAATAAGTTAAAAAGTGCTTACTAAAAAAAGACAGATTTCAGCATATTATGTGAACTGGAAATAAAATAAAAACAGCAGTATAGAGGTATAAAAATCTCACTTTAATTTGTGAGGAATTCAAATGTTGCAGCAGTATTTCCTTATCAGCACAAATTGTACAATCTTTAATGTCCAGCGCTTGTGGCTTCAGATTTATATCAGGATACACTAAATATTTTGTCAAGCTAGTTTTATCTGTATCTATAAATAGTCTCCATTTAATTTAAAGCATGCCAGTCATGAGAACTTTAATGGACTCTGTGAGGCTTCTGAATCCTGGTTTAATTGGATTAGAAGACAGATGAATAAACATTGCTATTTCTAATGCTATTTACTCATGTTCCTAATATTGAAACCATAAATAAGTTTAAGAACATTGGCTCAGTTAGCATGAATTACTTGCTCTGAAATAACAGGCCAGGATTTTTGCCACTCCTGATCTCTATGGTGGTCAATCCAGGCTCCATGGCAGAGGGAAGCTCTCACCTTCCAGCTCTTTGGAAATCACAGAGGTGAATCGGGCCAGTTGCTCTGAGCTGAAGTGGTTTTTCCAGTCTCCAGCAATACCTGACAACACAAACATGCCAAGCTGTTTTTCCATAAGCATAAAAACACCTGATGAGAAAAGAAATTGATTCTGGGAAAAATCTAAAAATACACTTTTGAAGGGAGATATGGAACTTCACCTTTTCTTAGAAAAGGAGACTTGTCACTGTCCATGCACACCTTGGGCATTAGACTGAAGTTGGACATGTTGTTGTTCTGCATACTCTTGAAAGAACAATGCTCTGCTATCTTCTGAATGACTTCCTCAGTCAGATTACAGCCCAGAAAATCGGAGATATGCCTGAGAGATGCAGGCAGGTCCTGGAAGAAACACGGTTGTTATATTATGTGAAACAGTCGGTGTTTTTCAAATTTAGCTTTTAATGAAAACTCATTCTGAAGTCATTTTAAGATCATAGTTTGAAAGGTCAGGGATTTGAGTGATTTAAGTAACAGCTTCACATTTTTGGCAAGATAAAAAGTCTGGTTTTTATTAGTTGAATACTATACGTCCAAACGTAATATGAACTTTGAGGTTTTTTTTAACAACAAGAATGTTAAAATAACCTAAAGTGTTCTGTACAGTGATCTGTTATGCTTTCCTTTCATGGAAAACAATGGAAGGTGTTAACAAAACATTCGTTAAGTGTTTTACCTCAACCATTTCTTCATAGGTAATGTACATTATTCTGTCTCCTAGTTCACTGTTTCTCCAGCTCTTTACGTGGTCTGTCCATTTTCCAAACATCACTGCAAATAAGAAAGACATTGGCTAATCATTTACACATGCAACCACTCTTCTACTGGTGATAATAAAGTGCAGATGTGATCTCTGACCTTTGCCCTCAAGAAATTTATCCATGAACTCTTCAAAGGTTCCTGGATCCTCAAGGCAGCCGGCCATCTGGTGGAAGTAGTACGAAGACACCATGATGTCCTTTGGGTTCCTCATGACGTAGATCACCTACAGCAGAAAGAGTGCAAAAACATAATGAGTGTAAAGTCTCTTATAGAATAGAATAGAATAGAATAGAATAGAATAGAATAGAATAGAATGCCTTTATTGTCACTATACAGTTGTACAATGAGATACAGAGGAATGAATTGGAGATATCACACAGAGTCATTACCTTTGCTTTGGAGGTACAGAAGGAAGGGGGCATGAGGCTGTAGGGAAGATGTGAGACCAGTGCCCGTGGAGATGCCAGCTTATCCACCACCCGTGCCAGTTGTTTCTCTTCCAGCCATGGGACTCTCTCCCAGTTAGGAATGGTATGGATGGGGGTCAGATCCCCCCCATTCAGCACCAGTGGGAGGATCTCCTGCATCCAGATTGTACCTGAAGAAATAACAGTGAAATAACAGACACAATCTATATTGGAAACTATGCCCGAGCTCAGGAACCCTTCTGAGAAACAATGCCATTGAACACGGTTTGTCATTGCACCACAACTTCAAAACAACATCCTGCCCTGCATGGGAAAAAAAATATATCCAGAAATGCTGTTGTCTTCTTTGAGGCTGACTTCATCTAACAAAGACTTAATTGAAAGATTTTCCAGAGGTCTGACAAATCACAATTTGAAAGGGTCGTCCAGATGACTCAACTTCTTTGACCAAGTAAACGTAAAGCATGTGTACTTATACTTGATGTAAATGTACCCAGAGCACAAAAATAAAAAACAGCTCTTTGAAAAACATTTCTACCAGCTATTTTTGTGCTAAGCTAACTCAGCCTTATATTTGTTGCTGTTGCCTGCACTGTAGATGGGTGACTTTGCATCAACATGTAAACAGAAAAAATTAATGTAGTCCAAGATTATAGCGGGATTCAGTAGGTGGGGGAATGCTAAGATCTGTTGGACTGGTGGCATAGGGAAAAGAATCACATAAGAACAATTCCCAATGTGAGCTCCAGTAGATTTTTCTTTGAGTACATGCTGTGATCAACTAAGGTATGCTGCTGCTCTGAGATTCACTGTTGTTCATGGATTTAGCCAACAGAGATGCTAGATGAGCTATCATGGCTGATTTCCAACTGTTACAGAGTATGAAGCTACTATAAATGTCAAGCTCAGTGAGTGGATCACTACCTACTACTAATAAAATTCCCACAACCAGCTTAAATTGTCTGTTTAACTGACCATGAAGCCTATAGTCTGCTCTCTACCAGTCCTACAAGGTGCATTATTACAAACAGTAAGCTAACTTGTTTAGCCTTCACTTAACTGCAAAGCATTTTCATGCAACCTCTGAATGGGACACAGGGAGTATACTCCAGTTTGTTTTTTTAAATAAATGAGCACATTATGTGTAATCTCTGAATTTCAAGCTCATCAAATGTCACCGAGCAGCCCTTACCTTTAGAAATAACCACTTTTCCCCTGCTGTCCTGTCTTACAGCTGAGTATGAAGTGGTGGGAATGAGAATCAGCACCTCCAAGTTTGAGAAAGTTGGCAGAAATGACCTTTCTCTGAACGGAGGCTGGTCTCTCCCTTAGAGATTGTGCCTCAGGTTAGAGCCGCTACTCTTCCATATTGAAAAGAGCCAATTGAAGTAGAATCTTCTACTATAAAATCATGCTGTAATACCTGCAGTATGTGGTTTAGAATTATGTTGCTGAAATATGCAAGACCTTGCCTGGACAGCAGTGTATGTTCCCCTAAAACCTGTATATCCTTCTGAGACCAAGCCAGTTCATTTATGTGCTCTGTAATGGATATTTGTTTTTGGTCTATATTGTTTGACTTGTTTGAGCTACCCTACTAAGCCCTGATGTGCTCATTAGAGGAGTTCCTGGCCTTTCCAATGGTGGGTGGTCTCTTTAGGCCAAAAGGGCAGGAAATCATAGAAAAAGAGGCAGAAAATCACAGAAAAAATTAAACTAAAAGTTACTTTTCAGCTCTGAAGGTACCTTTCCAGATGTGCAAGTACCCACTCCATAAGCACAGATAGCTTGCATCTTCAGAGATGCAGGCGTTAATTTGAGGAACATTTTTCTGAAACCATTCCGCAACTTGTGATGCTGTTTTCAGAAAGGAACCGCTGCTTAGCATCATTTTTGAGAAACTCTGCCTCTCTTAGATGATCTTTTTATTCCAAGTCATGTTGCTGACCTGTCACTAATTAATCAAATAAGTTTTGAAATGCTCCTCCATGTGATTATTTCTAGTGTCACGTCCCTTTTCAGTGTTCTTTTGCCCAAATCTCAGCTTTTTTGAGATGTTTTGCTGCCATCCAAATAAATTTCTTAAATATACAGGAATAAATTCTTCTATATATAAAATGTGGAAACTAAAGCTTATCAACAAAAGTAAACCAACAAAAACCATCAGAGACAACTAGAAAAGCTAAAAAGCGACAACAGATATGAGAACAAACACATACCTGACTTCGGATAAGTGATGGCAAACACATCAGTGTCTTCCACACAGAAATTTTGGGCGTACTCCAAGCTCTCCGTGGTGTGGGCCTTCGGGGGCAGGAGGAGACCGTGGTACTTAATGTACTCAGTGGCAGACATGACAGTTCTCTGGATGAGTGAGTCTTCTGTACTTTGCTCCTATCCTTCCTTAGAGACTTTCTCCTGTTATATAGTTAGTGCCCATTCCCTGAGCACCTCCTTATTTAATAACCTAGTTGGCATGATTGGACCATTTTCCCCCCCAAGTACGTATACCTTCCTGAAAGGGAACTTTGTATTCCAAACTGGTTTTCAGTTTTAGAGGTTGAAGCCAAGACCTAATGACCACGGGTTGGTCTCAAATCGTTTTATTCGATTACTTTTGGCTTTATGTAGTAAAACTGACTTAAAGAAAAATAAAACATAAACAACCTCATGCTGCAGACATTACTGACTGCAGCATATTGCTGGTCATAGGTTTTGAAATTTTGTTGGGTTGTAACTATCAAGTTACCGGAATGTTCTCCCTTTCTGTGTCTTGACATAAAGTTGGAGTGATTCCATGTTAGTATAATGCCTGGCTTGATATGACTCACTGGGATTCACAATAGCAGCAAAGTAGCACTACAGTGTAAACACTACAGCGTTGTTCAGCAAACTCATTTAAAGCAAGTAGTGTGTGTGCATGTGTTTATGTCTGTCTGTGTTACCATTGTGCCTTTTCAACAATGACAGCTTTATTGGACTCAAGGGAAAACAAATGAGAGCGAGAAAAAAAATTGGGCCGTGTGAGCTGAACTAGCAGAAAAATGGGTGAATACCATTCGTTTTGTACATCCTCCTTTTTATTCAGTTTTTTCTTACCGAAAAACAATCCTGTGTGAAAATTATAAAAATGGGCTCTTCTCCTTGATGACCTATTTGTCCACATTTGATCTTTTTATTAGTATACTGGATCTGACTGATGTATTAATGGAAAAAGTTTCACACCAGTAGTTCTTTAGTTTATAAAGAAATACAAGTTATCCTGCATTTGGAGTGAAAGTTCAGGAATGTGTTATTCTTTGCTTGTTCCAGATACAAATTTGATTACTTTCAGATTTTTGCAGCATTCCTGGCTGCTAACTCTTTGCAGAAGACTGACTGAAATACTAAAAATTTTAAAATTTCAACGCTGAAGCTACATTACCGCATCCAAAGTTGTTGTGTTTGCATGTGTACGTCTATTGTTGTGCATGCATACATGTGATCATTCTATCTTTAAACGTAATAGCTCAAAAGGTAGTTAGTTATTACAAGAAGTGTTTGTGAACTAAAAGTCAAGAATGTGGGATACTGTTTGTCTGTGATTTGGAGAGCACAGCGCGTGCTTTGGACATGTTAGTAACATGTCCAAAATGTCAGGAGTAGTTAGTTATCACAAGAAGTGTTTGTGAACTAAAAGTCAAGAATGTGGGATACTGTTTGTCCGTGATTTGGAGAGCACAGCGCGTGCTTTGGACATGTTAGTAACATGTCCAAAATGTCAGGAGTAGTTAGTAATTACAAGAAGTGTTTGTGAACTAAAAGTCAAGAATGTGGGATACTGTTTGTCCGTGATTTGGAGAGCACAGCGCTGCTCCTAAGTGTGAAACTAAGGGAGACCTACCTTGGCACTTGTGCAGGTGAAGCCAAAGGGAAGATATGCTTCACCATATTTTCCTGTCTTTGGCTTGGAAGGAAGTTGGTTTGGAAACATATTTGGCGATGCTTCATCTCCTGCTTTGCGTTTGTGTGGGAGCCCCGTCAAAAACCTGTACACAGTGTCCAAGCGCTCTTCTTTTTTTTTCTTTTCATACCGCGCCCCCCCTGCAATGGCTCTGCGCCCCCCCTAGGGGGCGAGCCCCACACTTTGGGAACCTCTGATGTAATGTATGCTTATAATGACCTTGTGTATGAAAAAAGTAACTTCCTTACTATAACAATAGATATGACAGAGTCAGAGAGTCAGTTATTCCGCTGATAGCACGAAGGTCCTGGGTTTGAATCTAGACCTGTGCCTTTCTGTGTTTTGGGCTGTGACAGAGTGAGTGTTTGCATATTGTGAGAGAAACAGACACTCATCAATCTGCAACGCTTTAACATTGTGTGGAGATCCTGTTTCGATGTTTGACTCTCATCTAACAAATTTAAAAATAAATAAAACACATTTCAAGTGAAAACATGATTTGATGCAACATTTGTTGGATATGGTTCATTTAAGACAGACAATTGCTTTAGTCTATCCAATGTCCTGTGTGGGCTTCCAGCCACAAGCAACACCACAGAGCGGCCTCCTACCCCTGTTGTCTGACATGTAGGAATGTGTTTGCCTTTGTCTCCAAGATACAGTTCATCATAAAATGTTGCTGTAAGCACACCTGTATATGCTAACAGCTTCAAATCTGAATAGCTGTTGCATTTTAAGATGAATATATTTGCAAATAACCTTTTTTCTACAAAGCATAAAAAGGCAAGGCATTTTCAAGCTTTGACTTGCTCCATAAAGTTAGCAAAGCATTTTTATATCTAGTATCCTAGCATTTTTTCAGTCTACCATTGCAACATCCCAGGAGGATCAACTTGTGTGAGCTCGCCTGCTGACTAAAAGCTCCAGCTCTGTAATATATAAGTGGTAAATAGAGCACATTGAGTCACTATGTACACATAATGTACAGGCTTGAAAATCAGATTAGAGGAATGCAGAGTGGCTAAAGTAGCTTGATTCATTATCAGGGGGAAAAAAAGCAACCCTGTTACAGATAGGGGAATGGAGTTTTATTTGTAGGCCTTACTTTTACAAAATCCATCAGAAATGTGTCTTTTCAAAGAATCATCCAGATTCTTTTGATAATTCCAGATCCCCATCATCTTGTTATTACAGCTACAGCTGAAATAAAAACAAGCCTGTGTGTCTATCATATGTCCAGAGAACAATATGATGTTTAGCATTTAAAATTTTACTACTATTTCATCAAAACTATAAAAGAAGTAAATAAGACAACAAGTTACTGTTAATGACTTTATTGATCTTGTTGTTAAAATTCTCAACAACAAATTAAATACAATATTACATCCATGTTAATGAAGATTGCAGTATCATAACTTTGTATTAGCAGAAACATGTGGACTGTGCCGTTAATGTGCTATGCTCAGTAACTTTAAAAATCGTACCAGTTAAATGTCAAATACATGCAAATCCAGAATATGGAGGTCCTAGATGGCAAAAGTTAATCTTATTCAAGGTTAACATGCAATAAGTATTACAAACTAAAAAACAATATATATTAATACCTCAGTAATCATAAGCTATAACATTACACTATAAGATTACATTGCAGTACAAAACCCTAGAAAAAAAGAGTAAGGTGTGCAGACATAAAATACTGACTGAAACAGCAGGCAGGCAGGCAGGCAGTTTTACATGACATTAGGGATATTTTTACTCCATTTTACTAATTTTACAACATTTATCTTGAATTGAAAGGCCGTGATTGGCCCCAAACACAAACCATTTTTAAAACCACAAGCAAATCTGAGAGTTTTGGTTCAGCCAGCACTAGTTTATGGGCTCAAATTGTGGTTATAAATATTTTGTACTTGTAAATCAGACAGCATAGTTGTGAACTGAGTTTTGTAACCTGCAAACCAAATATCTGAAAATTTTATGTTTGTGCAGCTATGGAAGAGAATTTGTGTCAATGTAAAAAAGATTTGTGTTTGTAAAAAAATATTTACACGTTACAAATTTGTTTTGTTAAGGTCTGGTTACAGATACAAAGCAAAAAACTACACATAAAACTCTCAAGTTCCCTGGCTGTGTGTGACTTTCAACTTACAAATTTTGACCAAATTTTTCTTCCTTTCAGCTGACTGGTCAATGTCAGGTCAATCACAAATGTAACAATCCAATCAGAGAACAGATGGGTTGGGCTGTCGAAGGGGTGCTTTGCTGAGCTGCAGGTCCAGCTAAATCAGAGCAAAGGATCCAAAATTTGTTGCGCTGGCCGCTGCACACTGTTGTTTTTTTGGGGCAGCTCTACATGTCCCAGATGCGCCTGCTCCTTGTTGTTTCAAAATGTGTATATCTGACTTTATATCCTCTACAAGAGTTTGTGTTTTATTTAGTGCTGTCAGCGTTAATCTCGTTAAAATGACGTTAACGCCATAACCGCATTAATGCAGCAAATCTATGTTAGCGAGTTACCGTGGATCGCCCTGTGCGTGGGGCTGGATAGTGTCAACACGTTAATGAGCTAACCGCGCTAACACGACTTTGGTAAGCTACAAAGCCGCACTGCTTGATGGATTGTCGGAGCATTATGGCTACTGTAGTCAGGAGCCTCGCGGAGTAAAACGTACTGTGCTTCAACTTAATATTATCGACATTGTGTGTATAAGGACCACAAATGGCACCTGTTAAGATCTGTACGTTAACGAGCTAACCGTGCTAATGCGTTGACACCATGCAGCCCCACACACGGATGATCCGCGCTAACTCGCTAATGGAGATTTGCCACGTTAATGTGGTTATGACGTTAACGTCATTTTAACGAGATTAACGCTGACAGCACTAGTTTTATTACCTTCAAATGTTCAATAAAAACATGTATCGCTCATTCATAACGAAGAAAGCTTTGTAACTATCCCGACTAGTGAAGAGTGTGTAATTTCCACAACACTGCTTTCCCACTGAGGTCCGCAGAGCCATTGGAAAGACTCTGGAGGTCCCTGTATAAGCACGTAAACCTGTGCCAAAAATTCAGCGAACTCTGACAATACAAAACGTTTTCCTTTGTGGTGATGAAGGAAAACGCTGGCACGTGAAAGCACCTTTACCCTTCCAGGACCTGCAGCTCAGTAAAGCACGAGCTGCCACCAGTCCCCTCTGAGGCCTTCTCTAAACCATAGTCTCACTTCCTGATCATGCCATTTAGCATTGTGTTCTAGAAGTGCTGAGACAGTATTTCTAGAACACAATGCTAAATGGACAGTTGAGAGACAGTTGTCCCATCCAGTAAATTTAAAAATTGGCACATCTAGACATGGTGTGCATTGTCTACTAAAAGAAACCTGAAGAAACTGGACAAGTGGAAGACAAATGAAGAAGTGTCCAGCATAAAAAAAATATTACAGTACATGAACAGTCCTTAAGAATTAGGAAAGAAATCCAGAAAAGACCTGACACAGTACCTCAAAGATGGATCGGATCCTTCAGTTGATCCATCTACTGTTCACTGAAGTCTCGTCAGAAATGATCTAAGTGGAAGGGTGGCTGTCAAGATGCCATTCTTAAGGAAGGTGAACAGAGAGAAATGGCTGAGGTATGCCAAATTCTACAAGAACTGGACTGAAGATCAGTGGCAACAGGTCTCTTAGAGTGATGGATCCAAATTTAAAAAGTCTAGTTCAAATTGTCAACAATATGTATGGAGGAGATCCGGAGAAAGGTACAAAGGTGATCCACTTTCTAATACCACCTGGAAAACGTCTGATTGGCTTAATCTTTTAGGATAACACTGAATTTACAAGAAAACCTTGCCAAGACAATTGAGGCTACGTTGAGGAATAAAATTGATTTGACAAATTACTGACTTTCAAGTTTGTTAGAAGACAAACTTTGTTTTCTCCTTATGTACTGTATTTCCACGTGTTTGCATGCTTCAGTAAATCGGTGTACCCATTTGTCATTTTCCTTCCAAATATATAAGAAAATAAAAGATTACTCGCGATATAGGTCTCGATTTTGTCTTTACCACTCCTGATCTCTCCGTCTCACTATTTCAGATGGTGGTCAATCCAAGCTCCATGGCAGAGGGAAGCTCTCACCTTCCAGCTCTTTGGAAATCACAGAGGTGAATCGGGCCAGTTGCTCTGAGCTGAAGTGTGTTTTCCAGTCTCCAGCAATACCTGACAACAAAAACACGCCAAGCATGCAAAGAGTCACATAAACATAAAAACACCTGATGAGAACAGAAATTGACCATGGAAGAAACTCTGAAAAGACATCTCGGCCTTTCTGTCCTGGCCTTTCTGTCCTGGTCGTTGTGTCCTTTACCCTACCGCCCACTTTACCCTACCGCCTACTGGTGTTGGCCAGAGGGGCCGATGGCACGATATGGCAGCCTCGCCTCTGTCAGTCTGCCCCAGGGCAGCTGTGGCTACAACCGTAGCTTGCCTCCACCAGTGTATGAATGTGAGCGTGAATGAATAATGGCATTGTAAAGCGCTTTGGGTGCCTTGAAAAGCGCTATTTAAATCCAATCCATTATCATTATTATTATTATTATTATTATTATTATTATTATCTTTGATAACAAACGCGTCCAAGTTGGTGTATTGTGTTCAGTCACAATAACTTTTCAACCCAGTCAGATGTGTCATAATGGGAGATATGGAAACTCACCTTTTCTTAGGAAAGGAGACTTGTCATGGTCCAAGTACACCTTGGGGATCAGACTGAAGTTGGACATGTTGTTGTTCTTCATGGTCTTGAAGGAACAATGCTCTGCTATCTTCTGAATTACTTCTTCAGTCAAATTACAGCCCAGGAAATCAGAAATACGCCTGAGAGCCGCAGGCAGGTCCTGCAAGAAACACGCTTGTTATATAATGTGAAACAGTTGGTGTTTTTCAAATTTGGCTTTTATTGAAAACTTATTCTAAAGTCTTTTCATGAGCAAACTGAAAAGTCAGGGGTTTGAATGGTTTAAGTCACAACTTCAAGTTTTTGGCAAGACATGAGTCTGGGTTTTGTTAGCGTCACAAACACTCCCTCCTCTCCTACATCAGCGTTGATGTGGCAGTGTTGTCTGAGTGCAACATATGCAGTATCATTCAGGAGAATACATTAGCAGGTACCTGCATTGTAACAACATGCGTAAATGGATGTGGCTTACTGAGGATGCTCAAAGTGACAAATGTGGAGGGTGTACTCGGGCCTTTAGGTGGAGCATCAAAATTTGAGGGAAATTGTGTCTCAAAACTAGGGGTGGGAATTTAAACATATGAAATAATTTTTTTTTTAAAATAACGCATTTAATCACACTTTGCATTTCAAGAAAGTGCATTGTTAGGACTGATCGGAGGCAAATTTCATTTCAAAAGACTACCCGACAGAAGCCTTGATAAAAGCGTGGTTTTGTGCAAACTGTGCAAAAAGGAGTTTCCATACTACCGAAGCACCTCAACCTTACAGTACCATCCAAATGCAAAACATGTTGCAGCAAGCACAGGAACTAGCACTGGCAGTGCCAACAAAAGATATCAGCAGTCCAAACTTGATGAAATGACTGGCCTCAGAACAAATTAGTAATTCAATATTGGACATACTTACCAACTCTTGCATAAAAGGATTGCTCTGGACTGTAGACTACTATCAGTGGTAGAAGATAGGGGGTTAGAAAATGTGCTACAGTTAGCATCAGGTGATTCAACTTTCAACTGCTGTGCCGAAAGACTATTTCAAGTAAAATTGAACAGCCTTATGGTACTGAAAGGCAAGCAAAATGAGATGCATTACAGACACCCCTGCTAATATGGAGGAACTACACCAGGAGCAAACAAGACTGGGGTAACAGAAAGAGCCACTCATACAGGATGTTTCCACCTGGTCAAATGATGATGTAAACCACGATGTTGAAGAGCAGCAGTAAGGCGACTCCTGTGCGGATGGCGAATTCAGTCGACTGCTTTTTTCGGATGCGAATTTGGCTCAGTGGTCCGTTGTAATTTTCCTGTAGGAGCTTAATTACTTTTGGTGGGATGTGCTCAGTCTCCAGCGTCATCCAAAGTGCTGCCCAATCGATGCAGTCGAATGCAGACGGAAAGTCAATAAAGACGATGACCGTCTGTTTCCGACATAAAATTCGCTCCTCACCTGGCAAATACTGAATATCTGGTCACAAGACCCGCGGTGAGGTCTGAAGCCGGCTTGCTCTTCACAGCTCGTTTGTTCACGATGTTTCTGCAGGCATGATTGAATTACTTTCATGAAGACTTTTCCACTGATCGAGAGCAGACTGATGCCGCATTAGTTTTGGCATTCTCGGTTGTCGCCTTTCTTGAAGATTGGGATAATGATGGCCTTCTTTCATGTTCTTAGAATCGTCTCCGTGCGCCACATTTTTTTGCAGAAGAAGGTGGACTTGTTGGAGAAGAACATCACCGCCAGTCTTGATCGATTCCACGGTAATTGCATCCACACCAAGCGCTTTTCCATTTTTCAAAGTCCGGATGGCTGTCTTCACCTTTGCCAGGGTCGACTCATCATCGGACCATTGGGGCCTCTGGTGCTACGATGGGTGGCGGCTCTGCTGGTGGTCCTTGTGGCTCCTTCCAGCACTGTAACTGCTCAGTTGATGATCGTACAAAGGTGCCATCAGCCTTTCAGATGTTGTCGTTTGTTGATTTGGTTTTTCTACTCAGGCATCGGAGCATTCGATAAATCGTGTGGCACTCATGCTTTGAGGCCACTTCCTCCAAGTCAGCCACTACTTGGTTCCAGTAAGCCTCGTGTTCTTCCTTCATTCGGTGTCGGATGTCCTTGTTGAGCTGACAATATCGTTTAAATGTGAATGTGAAACTGCAGAACAGATTTTCTCCACTATCAAAGGACCCTGGATCTATATCGGACAACCATCCACCTAAAAGTAGCGAAGTAAGGTCTGAAAATCTGTTGAAAAGTAAAAGGCCACAGGGAAAGCTAAAGGCTAGGCCTGAAACTCTGATTTTGGGTGACTCTGCCGTAAAGGATGTACAAAGGATGTGCGGTAAGAACACTAAAGTCCTCTGCTTTCCTAAGGATATGGTTAACAACCTGAAGGAGAGAATTCTTCAGATTGCAGATGAATATCCAACTGTGACAAACATTGTTCTGCATACAGGGTCAAACGATGTGTCCAAACAACAGTCGGAGGTTCTGAAACGGACTTTACTGGATTATTAAATACTGTAAACTCTCTGAATGCAGCTGTATTCATCAGTGGACCTGTACCGCCCGTCAGAGGAGGAGACGAGAGATTCAGCAGATTGTTTGCACTGAATAAATGGCTTATATCAGCATGTACTGACCACTCAGTGCATTTTATCAACAACTTTAATATTTTTTGGGAACGCAGGCATCTGTTTAAAGCAAATGGATTTAATTTTAACAAGTCAGGGGTGAAACTGTTCACCTCCAACTTGTTTTATTCCATACGTCATCCATCTGTGCTTGGTGCCAAGGCTGAGATAAACGAGGAGTTATCTCATAAAGAGGAACAAACAGTACTGCAAGAACAGACAAAGCCCAGCAGAAACCTTGAGGAGGAGCTCCATCTGCCCCCACCCGGAAGAGCCTCAGAAAGGAGAGACATCAGAGGCAAGAAGAGGGGTCCCTATTTGCCTCCAACTCTCTCAACAACACCAACGACCAGGACCAGGGACCACGACCTCCCCAGTCCCCAAACCCCTGATAGGCCTTTCACCTCCTCCCTCCTTTCTCCCTCCTCCCACACCTGAAATTCACTGAGGAGATGATGGAGCGGGTCAATGCTGGGCTCAGATCTACCCCCGGCCCAATCCTTTTTGTCCCCATAAACCCCCACCAGAGCAGCCAAAGGTTCGCCATCGAGCCCCGCCTCAACAGAGCAATCGGTTACATTGCGCAGCCTCGCCCCTTAGTTCCTCCTTATCACCTTCATGCTCTGTCTCCGCAGTCTGATGTGTGATGTGGAGGGTCCAGGCTGTGAGGATTATGGCAGTGGTGACTTTTCCCAGGAGAAGCTGGGACCCTGTTTATTAGAAGGTTTTAAAATTTCTGTACTTTTAGGTGACAGAAGGAGACATGTGGCCTGGTCAAAACACAGAAAGCTGCACTTTAAAAGATCTTTAAATATAGTAAACATACCTTGTGTGCCACAGACTGCTCCCAAACACGAGGGGCAAATAATACCTCTAAAACACTTAAGTTGGCTTTATTAAACATTAGATCTTTAGCTGGGAAAACATTTTTAATTAATGATTTAATCACCGAGCACAGCCTTGATTTTATGTTTTTAACTGAAACTTGGTTGGACCAAAGTAACAGTGGAGCTGTTCTCATCGAGACAACCCTCCTAACTACAGTTTTATCAGTGAGGCCAGGGTAAGCAGGAGAGGAGGAGGGGTTGCTGTCTTATTTAATGAATCATTTCAATGTAAGCAGTTATCTCTTGGTAGTTTTCAGTCTTTTGAATATGTGGCTTTTACAGCTGAAGGCCCCATCCAAAGTTGTGTGCCTTAATGTTTATAGGCCTCCCAAATACTGCACAGACTTTTTAATGACCTCAGTGAACTGCTGTCTGTGATCTGTGTTGATTTCGACTGTGTAATTATTGTTGGGGATTTTAACATCCATGTGGACAACCCTCAGGACAAAGGGACAAAAGACCTGAGTAACACTCTGGGCAACTTTGGGCTGACTCAGCATGTAACAGAGGCCACACATAATAGAGGACACACTCTTGACCTACTGATCTCCAAGGGCCTGAGCATTTCAAAGGTTACTGTGTCTGATGTTGGCCTGTCTGATCATTACTGTGTTTCTTTGAAAGTAAAATCTCAGCCCACACAAATATATCAACAGCAGTGATCACAAAACGGTGTATAACTGAACACAGTAGTGAGATCTTTAACCAGGTCTTCCCATTAACACCTGACCTGTCCAGAGGTTCAGTCAATGAGCTCGTCACTAGCTTCAATGCTAAAATGTTAAATGTAATGGACACTATTGCTCCCATTAAGGTGAAGGCTATCTCTGGAAGGAAGAAGTCTCCATGGAGAAACTCCACACTGGTGAAAAATGAAAAAGAGAGTGTAGGAAAGCTGAGCGCAGATGGAGAAAAACAAACCTCCAGGTTCATTATGACATCTATAAAGAGAAACTTCACAATTATAATTTACAACTGAGGAGTGCAAGGAGGTCCTACTTCTCTGACATCATCACCAAAAACAGTCATAATGCTCGGGTCTTATTTTCTACAGTTGACAGGCTAACAAACCCTCCTGTGTCAGTGGCAGCTGAACTTCATTCGACCATGGCCTGCAATGACTTTGCCAAATTCTTCACAAAAAAAAATCCAAAAGATTAGACAAGCAATTAGTACATCAACAGCAGATCCAGGATATGTACTGTGTCCACCGAAAAACTGTTTAAATACCATGAACCAGTTTCACCCTATTAACAGCAAAGACCTGGAGGACATCTTAGGTCAACTGAACTCCTCCTCTTGCTGTTTGGATGTCCTGCCAACAAGTTTTTTCAAAAAGGTCTCAAAGACTTTGAGTCAGACCTGTTACAGATAGTAAACTTTTCTTTAATATCAGGTGTGTTTCCAGAACCACTAAAAACTGCTGTAATTAAACCTATACTGAAAAAGGACAATCTTGACAAGACACAAATGAATAACTACAGGCCGATCTCAAATCTCCCATTTTAAGTAAGATCATTGAAAAAGCAGTTTCTCAACAGCTCAATTACTTCTTAACACAGAATAACTGCTATGATGCCTTCCAGTCAGGTTTTAGACAGAACCACAGCACTGAAACCGCTCTGACCAAAGTGTTTAATGACATATGTCTGAATACAGACAGTGGAAAATGTCAGTCTTAGTTTTACTGGATCTCAGTGCAGCATTTGACACAGTTGACCACAACATATTACTCAAACGACTGGAGAACTGGGCAGGTCTTTCAGGAACTGTACTAAACTGGTTCAAAACATACTTAGAAAACAGGAAATACTTTGTATCAATAGGTAACTTCACATCTGAGCAGACAAGTATCACATGCGGAGTTCCCCAAGGTTCCATCCTGGGACCCCTTCTGTTTAACATTTACATGCTCCCACTGGCACAGATTATAAAGAACAACAAAATAAACTATCACAGCTATGCAGATGACACACAGATATATATATCACAATGTCAGCAGGAGACCGAGGCCCTGTACAGGCTCTTGGTAAATGCATTGAGGAAATTAATGACTGGCTGTGCCACAATTTTCTCCAGCTAAACAAAAACAAAACTGAAGTAATAGTCTTTGGTGCCAAAGAAAAACGATTACAGGTCACCAGAGAACTTCAATCTATACACCTAAAACCACAAACCAGGCGAGAAATTTGGGTGTAGTGATGGATGCAGACCTAAACTTAGAAAAACACATTAAGACAATAACAAAATCAGCTTACTATCACCTCAAGAATATTTCAAGGATAAAAGATCTGATGTCTCAACAGGACCGGGAAAAACTAGTCCATGCATTCATTTTCAGTAGGCTTGATTACTGTAACAGCATCTTTACAGGTCTACCTAAAAATCAGTCAGACAACTACAGCTCATTCAGAACTCTGCTGCTCGAGTCCTCACTAAGACCAAAAAAGTGGACCACATCAGTCCAGCTCTGAGGTCTTTGCACTGGCTGCCTGTCCGTCAGAGGATAGACTTTAAAGTTCTGATGCTAGTCTATAAAGCTCTGAATGGTTTAGGACCAAAATACATCAGTGACCTCCTGACCCAGTATGAACCTTCCAGATCTCTCAGGTCATCTGGATCCAGTCTTTATCAGTTCCCAGAGTCAGAACCAGACACGGAGAAGCTGCATTCAGCTTTTATGCTCCATATATCTGGAACAAACTCCCAGAAAGCCTCAGATCAGCTGAAACACTCAGTTTATTTAAATCCAGGTTGAAGACTCACCTGTTCTCTGCTGCTTTTGAATAAAGCACCAAATCCACACTTTTAAGCTTAAATTCCAAAACTTACATTTTAACTACTGATTTTATCTACTGTTTTGTTTGTGTTTGTTTGTTTGTTTGTTTGTTTGTTTGTCTTAATCAATTTTAAATCATGCTTTTTATCTATTTTGTTTTTAATGTCTCTGTAAAGCACTTTGAATCACCTCGTTGTTGAATTGTGCTATATAAATAAATTTGCCTTGCCTAAAGTCGACCAGCTTCACACATTTCGCTTCATCAACCATATTGAGACATTCGTCGGATATCTACGGCTGTGTTCGGCAGCATGTGGGCTGGCACAGGTCTTTGGCGCTTTCCATGATGACGTCCAAAACTTGTTGCTCTTTGACGTTGACATCTTCGGATGGCACCAGTGCAGCGAAACGGCTTTTGCCATGTGAGTTGATGTTTCTTTGGATGTTGAAATCGGGTGTTTCCGATGATGAAGTTGTTGGTGTTGGCGAAGGACAAGAGGCGCAAACCGTTGTTGTTCATTACACCATGTCCAAAACGACCCGACCCCATGCTCTCCCACCCAGCCCGATTGAATCCAACGTGTATTGTAGTTGGTTATAGAAATTGTTCTTGGCCGGGTCTGGATTTGTCTCGGTTGGTGCGTAGATGGTAATGAGGCGGGTTTTGATGCTACCGTTGATGGTGAGCACTACAAGGCGATTGGAAATTGGCTGGAATGAGAGAACACTCTTGACTGCGCGATGGGCAACCATGAAACCGACTCCTGCTTTTCGTTTTTCTCCACCCGAGTAGTAGAGTGCCATCTGGTCATCGGTGAGTGATGGTTCGACGACCGTCTGCCCTGATCCTGTGAGTCATAATTTGGATAAAGCTCTGATGTCGATTTTGCAGTTCAGTAGTTCTTCAGCAATGATTTCTTTTTGGTCGACGTTGTGACCAGTTCAAATTTGTATTTCCACTTTCGGTGTAATGATGTTTCGGTTTCTTCGGCCAGTAGCCCACTTCTCACCAGCATCCTTGTTCTCCAATACTGGCGCATCGGCTGCCCTGGATGCGGTAGCATTAAACTAAGAATTTAGGACATCTGACGGAGATGTGACAATAAACTGCCAATCGAGGAGCAAATTCAAAATCGTTGACTGTGATGGTTTGGCCGTGTGTGTCGAATGGACGCGAGCCGACTACCAAACTAACTCCCCTGGCGTAAACGACCTACCCAGTGGAGAATCCAACGAATGGCACGGAAGAGAACATGGCTAAAACAGGTCGAAGATGACATCAGAAATCATAGAATAAATCTTGACGAGGCCAGGACAATCGCCAACAATCGTCATGCATGGAAACGAGTTGCGAAGGAAATTCGACAAACACCGGCACCTACAGCAGCATATGGGCTTAGGAGTCAATCCGGAGAGAGAAGAGACACGGTGGATATGGTTTTTCGTCTACTAAAGAATCAAAAGGCTGTTTTTGCTGCTTTAGACAAACAAAAGCACAAGCTAGTCATTTTAACTCCATCAGAGCTGGTAAAACTCCAAAATCTGGCAACTGTCCTTGAGCCATGCAGGCAAATAAAACTATTTTTCAACTTAATGTTACTGTTTCTTCAAGAAGCTCTATAGTTGACAGTTATTGTGTAGACTAATAATTACTTTCTTGAACTGTCTACTACAGGTTTGTGAGTGAGCTTCTTGGAGGTGAGCCATATAGAATAGAATAGAATAGAATAGAATAGAATAGAATAATCCTTTAATTGTCCCACAAGGGGAAATTTGGTTGTAACAGCAGCCAAAAAGACACATATACAAACAATAAGTACACAGGACACAGAACAGAAACATACACAATTTTTCTTACATATTTACATTATATGTCTTATATTCCGTGGTTTTACTTGCTTTCTGCCACCTGTGTCACACCATGGAGGTCTCCAATGATGACTCAAACTACATGGTGAAATTTAAGACTGCCTTTACAAAGGACCTATCCCAGCGTGTAGCTACACTCAACCATCAGTGGCTCAAGATAGCTACTGTGCTTGACCCACGCTTTAAGGATTTAAAGTGTCTTGCAAGGGGAGAGTAAGAAGAGGTTTGGACCAGCCTTGAGGCCCTGCTACAGGAACAGTGTAAAGATGCCACCACAAAGGAGGCAGCAAAGACTAATAGCCTCCTCTTCTCTTCTTTGTCTTCAGACTCTGATTGAGATGAGGAAGCCCTGTGCAACAGGGCTCTGAGTTTTTACAGAGCAGAATCCACCATCAGTGAGACAGACTCCCTGCTGCAGTGGTGGTCCAGTCGAGCAGAGACCCACCCACAGCTGTCTGTCCTGGCCTGGAAGTGATGATGATGATGATTATGCCTTTAACTGTCACTTGCAATGTTTCATGTACATGTTCTAACCCAGGGCTCGCAAAATTTCAAAATCCCTGGTAGCCCTTCGGGCAGGGACTCTTCAGTTTGTGGTAGCCCAAAATAAATTTAAGTAGCCCGAATAAAAAAAAAGAGCAATTTTTTGATTGATGTTTTGTTTCCTGTTTTGTTTCCGTTACAATATTATACTTTAATGTATAATATTGTAACGGAAACAAAACATTAATCAAAATATTGTTGAAACACAAATTAAACATTGTATAAAAATTACAATCATCAACTCAAATACTTGGTTCTAATTAAACAGAAATTTCTATGAACTTGTAAGAACTGTGTAGAACATGAATCAGTCTGTGACAGGTCCTGAATTTGAAATTTCCACTGAAGTCACAGGTAAGAGATAAGTGAAACCAAGATCTAGGACATTTTTTTTGAAGTTTACAAAGACTGCTACATTTTGCCAGTGGTAGTTCACTCTTTGCAACATAGTACGCTATTCTAAACAGATTTTTTCAGGTTTATTTTTAGTATGTTCTTTGCAATTGGTGTTTGTTCTGGGAAAGATATTACAAACTGAGCAATATTGCATTTCTCATGGGTTCTAATGGGGTCTTTCTTAAAATTACTGGTCCCAGTAACAAAGGCGCTTGTCGACTCAGAAATCGAGGGAAAACCAACAACACACCCGGCAGAACATTATGTTATTTACAGGGTGCACATAAGTGGTCTGCAGGTGCGCATTTGCTGTCAAAATAAAAGACGCGCACCAGATAAGAAGTTGCAAACGTTATGCGCCCATATAAAAGGCACTGTTTTTGTCCGCTAGAGTGGGATTTTCACGGCATATTCTGCACCACATCTCTGTGCGTTCATCATTTGTTTGAAGCCAGCTCACCTCCTGCAACCACTTTTTCGAGAATCTGGCGCTTCTTTTGCGGTTCAGACTCCTGACATTTCTCTGGAGGTGGAGGAACACCAAAGTAATTGCTTAAAGGAGCTTCTTCGACATCTTTAAGAGTTCTAAACAAATGTCTGTCCTCCTCCAGAAAATCTGGAGGTGCGCGTTGCAACTTCTTATCTGGTGCTTGCGTTTTTTATTTTGACAGCGAATGCGCACTCGCGGACCACTTATGTGCACCCCTGGTTATTTAGCTCGTCATATTCCAGCCACAGAAATTCTTTTGTCCATGAAACCATAAAGCTGCACTTTCTTTTTCCCTCAGTCTGATTTGTCATAACTTTTCCGTTTTTGTGGTCGGCTTTTCTTTGGCTGTCACTTCTTCACCCTGACTTGTCTTATTTGGCTCAGCAGAGCTAAAAAATATATCCTGCTGCTTTTACACACGTACTTACATAACGGTCAGCGATTCTCTGCGCAATCAACCTCTCACATGTTTAAGCTTGCTGTGGGAGATTTCACTTGTCACGTTTGAATAGTAAGCTAACGATTGATAAGACGATGTCAGAGGAATTGGTGCGCAATTAATCGTCACTCACCAATCAGTGCTGCCGCTCACTATACACAGTTCGCGCGATCGCAAAGTGAAAGCAAAAACAAGCGTTTAAATTCAAACGCGATTTCAATATGTCACATATTGACAGTGGCTCATCGATGCCAATGACATAATTACCCAGCTACATTTCGAAAGAATGCAAAAGCATTGACATATATTTTTCCTTCCTATGATAGCCCGACGGGCAGGGCTGAGATAGATTTTGGTAGCCCGACTGGAAAATTCGCTAGCCCCGGGACGTCGGGCTAGCGAATTTGCGAGCCCTGTTCTAACCATACATACACAGCAAAAACATCACATTGGGAAGAGAGGTCAGAGAGCGGTAGGATGGTAAGAAAAAACAATGAAATGCACAATACATGAGGGGAGAGGAGGAGAAAAGCAGACTGAGCTCCTGAGAGGAGAGCAGTTTGAGAACAGAAAAAAAAAACACCTCAGCACAAAGCACATGAATCTTCACACCTTACAACATAAAAACAGATAAAAGCACATGACTTGCGGGGGGCAAGTTCTTACTTGTAGCAAAAAAGTAGCAAAAAAGAGCTGCCTTGAGCTCTGAAAATGTGAACAGGCTACTTTGTCTAAGTAACTGATTAAAAGACACAGACTGTATGGCGTATGTAGGTATTGTGAGTCCAATGGGTTTGTTATTTCTTTGCACTAAAATAGTCGATGATCACACTGTTTTAGCGAAATTTGCTTGTGCGATTAAATGTGATTAATCAAGATTAATTCATTAATTACAAAGCCTCTAATTAATTAGATTAACTTTCTTTTAATCGAGTCCCACCCCTACTCAAAAGACAATATTAATAGAAGTAGGTAAGTAACAATTTTTAAAAACACAGCTGTCAGCTTGGTCGAGTAGCCATGGAAGCAGACATCCAACATAAGAACCAAAGAGTCTTTGATTGAATGGAACAGATGGGTTTAAATAACCTCACAGGATATTCCATTCTGCAGGTTACACTCAGGAATATAGATGATACAAAAGAAATTGCATTATAACACAGAAATATTTATAAAAATAAACTATTTACAAACATTTCCAACTTAGGCCACATTTAAAATAATAACCAACAATAACCTTATTATGAATATGAATGAATGAATAAATAAATAAATTCCCATACCCTATACTCATGCCTTACTCTCCTCCCAGAACCAATAAATTGTTTGCAGGTCCTGGGGCACAATCTTCCCCGATCATAAAATTGCAACCAGGAAGCATGTTATTTAACCAACAGATTTGTATATTGATATAGATCGCTTTCTTTACTTGTATATTGTAGGCGAATGCCGTAGTGACGAGGTGCAGGCTAAAGTTGAGCAAGACAACCGCACCCACAAATACACACACAGCTAACAACAGCTGCTCATGTAATTCAGCTGATGACCTGATAATGAATAAAAGTTTCAACAGTCCTCCAATTACTTTCTGTTTACTTCAATGCACAATATGACAATTGAAAATATGACAAGAGAAAGTGTGAGTTAAAATATTTATTCTGTGGAGGTAATGGCAGCTCTGTGTTACACCTGTCTCTCATAGTGTGCACGCACACACTGACAATGCAGTGCACTATGAGACACTGCGTCTGGTAGTTTAGTCAAAAAATAAAAATAAAATAATTAACACATGAAATCCTTTCAGTGAAAACATTGAAATTGTTTTTACCTGAACCATTTCTTCATATGTAATGTACATTATTCTGTCTCCCAGTTCACTGTTTCTCCAACTCTTCACGTGGTCTGTCCATTTTCCAAACATCACTGCAAATAAAGCAGACATTGGCTGACGAGTTAAACATCTAAGCACTCTTCTACTGTGATAGAACTTGCAAATATTGATTTTCTTGCATGTCTCCTCATGTGCAGATGTGATCTCTGACCTTTGCCCTCAAGAAATGTATCCATGAACTCATCAAACGTTCCTGGATCCTCAAGGAAGCCGGCCATCTGGTGGAAGTAGTATGAAGACACCATGATGTCCTTTGGGTTCCTCATGAGATAAATCACCTACAGCAGAAAGAGTGCAAAAACATAAGTGTGTGTAAAGTCTCTTACACAATCAGGAATGAATTGGGAATATCACACAGAGTCATTACCTTTGCTTTGGAGGTACAGAAGGAAGGGGGCATGAAGTTGTAGGGAAGATGTGAGACCAGTGCCCGTGGAGATGCCAACTTAGCCACCACCCGTGCCAGGTGTTTCTCTTCCAGCCATGGGACTCTCTCCCAGTTAGGAATGGTATGGATGGGGGTCAGATCCCCCCCATTCAGCACCAGTGGGAGGATCTCCTGCATCCAGATTGTACCTAAAGAAACAGCAATAAAATAATAAATGAGTATGAGCTACAGGTCTTCAAGTATAACTGCATAACGGGTTAACAGACACAGTAGTGGGAACTGGTGCTTAGTATCAGGAACGCTTGTGAAAATCAGTCTTAGTCACTGTAAGCACAGTTTGTAACTGCTCTCCAATTAAAGATCCTGCACATCATACACACGCATGACTGCCAGGTGCAGTGCTTTCCATCATCTCAACACACTCTTTTCACTTGTTGGTATATTTCATCTCTATCATTAACCACGCTAATCTGCTGCACATCCTTTCTACCTTGTCTTGACTAGCCAATTGTTACAAGAATCATTTTCTTTTCTTAGTGTGCAGCCTCACATACAACTCATTATAAACCATTTCCTTTCGTAAGCGCTCTCTTTGCTGTATGACAAGCTCCCAGTACTCAGGTCTTTCTTCACTTTGGATACCTTCCTGTAGTTCTTCTTTCCATAACAAGTCTACTTGTTGTTTTGAAACTATCCAGAGGATACATTCTGGGCAGTTTTCCCAGACATCTGTTAACCCTTCCTTTCCACCCAGAGCTATCCTACATCATCTCTGAACTCTGTGCAACATCCTTTGCTCTTCAACTTCAGCGACTCATCTGCCTAGCCACATTCTCACCTGCCACTACCTTGCGGTCTCCCATTTCCTTCAAACTGCACCTTTTATACACTTTTATACATCCCTCTATGTCCCTCCCTCTGCTTGAAGTACGTGTTCACCACAGCCATTTGCATCATTTTTCACAATATCATAACAGTTGACACACGGCTTTGGAGTGACGGGAAAAACTTTGTCTCTTGCATAACGCACAGTAAATAGGCTTACTTAACCACATATACAGGTTTATGCAGGCTGGCAATAGTGAGCATTCAGGTTGATCAGCAAACTGTTCAAGGACGGCGTGCAATTCACTCGCGAACCTCACTTTTATTCACCCTCACCCGCAGACTCTGCGTGCTCTGTCTGACACCACTTACACAGATAAATGCGCAGGTGCAGCGTCTATCATCAAATTCTACCGTCACAAAGGTTTAGTCAGCAGTTTTCTGTGAAGTAAAAGCCGCTTGAGTGTTTTACAGAAACTCTCACCTGACTTCGGGTATGTAACAGCCAGGACGTCGTCGTCTTCAAACTTGAATCCCTGAGCAAACTCCAAACTCTCATAAGAGTGAGTCTCCTTGGGCACAATCAGTCCGTGATAGCGCAGGTACATCTCCTCAGAAAGCGAGATTTTTCGAAGTATGCAGAGAAAGTGTCGCTGTCAGTAACCGTCGTACCTCCCCGCCACGTTCACGCAGGGTGGGAAATCACAGAGGGAAATCAAACAGTAAATATTTACTTTCCTCGTGCCCAGTGCTTGATTCTCTAAACATCTCCAAAGTTATTAATTATGTTACTTATGATCTCAGAATTACTATTCACACTAATAGCAATTAACTGTCCCACAATCATGTCGAATAAAGTAATAGCCAGTTTTTACAAGGTGACGTGAAGGCAGCACGTGATTTCCTGTCTGGCGCCTGATTTACAATTAAGTTTTGTTCAATACAGCAAAAAAAATATTAATATCAGGTCAATACAGGGGCGCTATCGCTGATATTAATACCGATACTGATACTTTTAACTTGTAAAGCTTATGTAGAGGAGAGAAGTGTGTTGTGAGTTATGAGATAAAACATCAGCAATTTGCAAACACATTTCAGTTACCACTAAATCACCCAGGTTTTACTTCCCCAAATACTTAGTTAACCCAACAAAACACGCCTTCCAGCTTTTCATTGATTTTGAATCTGGGTTTTTTTAGAGACCTGGAATGTAAATGTGTCTGCCTCCAAAGCACTTTAGGGCAGCTTAAAGTTATAGACATGACCGTCAAGACAAAAAGGTTCAGAGATTTTTCATAGTGCATGTTTGAGGTATATTTTTTTCCCAAATGATCATTTATTTATCACAATTCAGTGGGTTTCATACTCAATTTAGCAGATATAAATAACCTATCCCTTCGAATATTTTCCTGTATTTTTTATTCCACCACCACACCGTACGCTTTCTTGGCAGTTTTTCTCAGCACATACTTCAGTCATATTGCAGACTTCACCACAGTATAGAAATCTAACCTGTTTAGCCTGCACTGAACTGTACAGCATTTTAACACAACCTCGGAGTAAGACACAGTTAGCATACTTCAATTTGTCTTTTAAGGCTTTCACGACACATTTCTCTACACCACCCTCACATATGTGTCTGCCACTTTTGACTTCCTCATGGTGGTTAAGGATAGAAATAGAAATGTCTGATCACAGATCAGTTGCCCACTTTGCCCCAGTCCATTTTAAAAGAGCTTGTGCTCAATGAAGATGGTGATGTTTCTGGCTCTTGTTCATATGTGGCTTCTACTTTGCAGAGAGACAGGGTTTTAACCTGAATTTGTGACCTGTGTTCACAGACAAGGATTTCTAGAAGTGTTCCTCTACCCATCCCATAGTTTTCATGACAGAAACCTGGTTTTTATGGAGTACTGCCTGAAGATCAAGGGCCAATGTTAATTTTTAGCATTGTTCCTGGTTCTTAGTGCAATTTCCCTAGTACGCATATCTTCCAGAAAAGAAACTTTGTATTCCAAAATGCTTTGATAATTTCCAGGTTGGATGGAGCCAAGTCCTGATGACCACGGGCTGGTCTGAACCAGTAGACCCTTGTGTTCTTACTGAATTACTCTTGGCTGTGTTTAGTAAACTAACTTAAAGAACAAACAAACTATGACCAGCCTTATCCTGCAGTCTGCAGGATAAGGCTGGATCACAGGTTTTTAAAAAAAAATTTGTTAAGTTGTAGCCTTCAAATTTCCTCTGTGTTTCTGGGAAAGTATCAGAATGTTCTCCCTTTCTGTATCTTGACCTTAACTTGGAGTGGGTCCATGTTAATATAATGTGTGTCTGTGTATAATATGTAACAGCAAAGTCCACTGTGATTCTTGAAAAGTGAGTGCTTTATTGGACTCTAAAGACAACAGCTGACAGGAGGAGAAAACATTCGGCAGTGTGAGCTCTATTAGCAGAAACATGGTTGACTAAGAAAAATGAGATATAACTACTGGGAAAATCCTGAATTTTGAGCCAAACTTCCGGAATGTGTCATTCTCTGTGTGTTCCAGAAGCAAATTTGATTACTGTCACGTTTGCAGCATTCCTGGTTGTTAAGAGGTGAATTTTTCATAATAACAACCAGACACATAATAATAATAATAACACACATAGAGATACAAGTACAAATACACCAGGACTAATATTTGGGTAAATGTCCATTAGCAATTACCACCTTAACCAGGCATTTTTGGTAGTCAAAAAGTAGTTGGCTAAATTGTTTGGTTTTATGGTACAGACCCTGCTTTTGAGCATAGTCCTAAAATTTTGGGGAATGTTAACCTTCTTCATCCGTTCCAGTTTTGATGTGTGGTGCGATTTTAAAAGACCGTGTAGCTCATTCAGAACCACTTATTAAAAGATTTGAGTTTATGCATATATTTGACCCATGCATCTCTACTTTTGACTGTGTGGAAAAATCCAAAATAAATTCAAACTTGACCACGATCTTTTTTTTAAGACACTAAAGATCAAAGCCCATGGTATTCATGTCCATGATGAGCGTACGTACCTTATGACCACAAGTGTATCTTTCTACAAATCCAGTAAATCTTTTCTATAAATCCAGTCAACCAATCATGCAGCTGTGAAGTATTTTAAGCTTTTACTGTTATTATTGTGAGACTGCACTAATGAAAGCTAAAATCAACACGTAAAAATCTTAACTAGAAAACTAGCATGTAAAACACCAAATGATCCATTTAAAATATTTAATGAAATCCTTCTAATAGTATAATAAATATTCAGTTCAGGTTTGCAGGTTGACTGGAGCCTATCCCACCTCCATTGGGCGTCAGGAAAGGTGCATCCTGGAAAGATCATCATTCTATAGCAGGGTTAGCACAGAGAGATAGCCACCTATGGGCAACTTAGAATCACCAATTAACCCAACTACACTAACTGGATGTCTTTGGCACGAGAGAGGAAGCCAGAGTATCTGGATAGAACCTATGCAAACAAGGAAGAAAACGTAACACGCTGGATTTCAATCCAGGACCTTCTTCGTGGGAGGAATTGCTGTCCCTTAAACCCAATAAGAAATCAATTATATCTGTAATATATAAACAACTCATGGATTTAGATGTCCATTTGGTGGTTAAATTAGGAGGGCTTGGGAGTGGGAGTTAGGAATAATCTTTTCGGATCAGCAATGGGAGAAAGCAATATCCAGTGTCTGTTATAGTACGTCCTGTGCTAGGTTACAACTTATTCAAGGTATTGTACAGGGTTTACTATTCGAAATCTCGTCTGTCCGAGATCTACCCACAAGTGGTGGATCAGTGTGAGAGATGTCATGCCACTCCATGTGACCTGAGTTTCATGTTCTTTCTGTGCCCAAGACTCCATGACTTCTGGAGTCAGTATTCAGTTAGTCTTTCCAAGACTCTTGGGACCCAGGTCTGCATGAACCCTTTTTTGGCTATTTTCGTGTTTCCAGTTAATACTGGTCTAACTACTCCTACACACCTCAAAATATTAGCCTTTACATCACTTTTGGCTAGACGTTGTATCTTAATCCATTGGAAATCTTCAAAGACACCTTCAGTTTCTTTTTGGTTTCGAGATGTTATGTCGTTTCTTAAATTGCAAAAGATTGGCCTAGCAGCAAAGGCCGAATATATCGTGTCTGGGGCTCCTTTGTCAACTATTGCAAGTCACTGAACGTTTTATCAGCTGATTAATATTATCACCCCCCCCCTTTTTTAAAAATTTTATTATTTTTTTAACGTGGGTGCGGGGAACAGGTTGTATTGTAATTGTAAACAAATAATGTATATTCCTCTTTCTCCATAAAAATATTTTAAAAAAACCCAAAAAGTGCTAACCACGGCACCCACCGTGCTGGTCATGAACGAATTCAATTAAAAAGATGAAAAACAGAAAATGAGAGTGAATCTGAAGTGATTTTTGAGCAGAGATGATCGGTTAATGCGTGCAAAGCCCAAAGTGTGAATCTCTGAATACAAAAGAAACCTTTATGCTTAGATTGTTGTCTTGAGATAGCTGCAAGTGCTTTATTAAAAAAAAACAAATTAGGCTGATTGTTAAAGGACAGTTGAGAGAAAGAAGACAATACAAAGACATTTATTTATGTCAAAATCACAGAACCTGTCATTAATTTTACAACAGGCATTTCAGATTTTTTATTTAGACCTTAAGTCTTTTCAATAATTAGAAAAAAATGTCCAAGAATGCATGTTTTTACTACTTTTATACAAACAAAAAGACACATATGTGGGCAAACAAACTACTGATGTCATTTGTTTGTTATATATTAAACTTCTTATGTTGAGCGTTAATGCTGGAAAACATTTAAAACTAAATATGCTGTTAACTAAGTCTCAATTCATTTGATATAAAAGTCACATTTCCATGAAACCAACACAGCTTAGGTAAGCCAATCGTATTACAGAAGCCTTCTGATGTAACCACCGCAGCTCTGCAACTTCAACAGATTGCCTGAAAGCACAGTTTTTAACAATGGGTTCATCACAATAAACTGGGAGAACTGGTAAGTGTTCCAGGCAGACATGCCCAACAATATCAACAGTAGTTTTTCAGCCATCTTGAATGTTGTATGGTGACATCAAGACTGATGTGGTGTCAGCTCCTGATTCAGGACAACCCCGGTCCTATCAGGACCAGAAAGACCGTCAAAGGCTTCAGCCCAGGGGGGGCTGAGGTTTATTTAGTTGGAGTGAACCAGAGTGACAAAGAGGAAAAGCGAGCACAGAGAGATGGCCCCAGTCAGCACGGCTTTCACCAGCAACACTGTCCAGCTGCCCAACAGGAAGACATGAACGAACAACCTGAAGACAAAACCAGGGAAAATGTGTGTAAGTTTCAAATTAAAAGAGCAAAACAACACTGCTGAGACCATCCATCAAACACACAGAGGGATAACGAGTTTATTCAAAATATTTATTCAAACTCTGACCCCATTTTCTACTCACTCCACTCACACCAACAGAACAAGAAACTTTTCTTTGCAAGAGTTTCTAAAGATGCCAAACTGTGAAGTCATTCATTGGAGAATTTAACACTTACATGTTGCGCAACATACAACTTAGCAATTCTTCCAATTACCTGCAAATTATGTCCTTTATATATAAAAATATTAGATCATATGCTTGTCCAGTGTTGTACAGCCATCTTGTGCTTCACAAAGGCTTCTGCTGCCACATTTTCAAATAATTTCTCTTCATTTAAAGTGAATTTAAGTCCACAAATCCTGCAGTTGTACTGCAACATTTTTTCACTTATTTTAACCAGTAAAAATTATGGAAACAGATCATTTTGATTCCGGAACCATATTTCTATTAGTAATTATGTCTCCAATTTAAAAAAGAGAAAAAGAAAAGATATTTCTAAATATGTTTTGCTTTGTTTTAAGGGGAAAACTTAGGAAGCTATGTATAAGTTTGAGAGTGTAGCTCCACTCCATGCTTTTTTCTTTCAAAAATGTCTCATTATTATATGAATCCCATCAACTCAACAGCAGATCAATCCCAAAAGCTAATTTCACACAATAAAGCAGCAGTTTATTGAGTCAAAAATATTTTTTCCTAAAAGCTATTTCAGGTATTTTCTACAGACTTTTTATTTTATGACTTTATGAACATTATTTGTACTAATTTTTAAAATTGATAAATATTATAGGCTTTGTGCTGATGCCTTTCATGAATCCTACACCTCCTAGATTTATATTGTTGGCGCATCATTGGTGGAATAATGCACTTTCACCTAAGGTGGACGTTTGGCTTTGATGTAAAATCAGAGTTACAAATATAACTAGAGTTCTATGAATTCTGGATAACTGCTGCAGGCAATGTGAAACACCTGGACAGTCACTGCACCCAACTGCGTCTCCTGTCATTTTGTCATGACTGAGTAACAGCGAACGGTCTGGTGCAGAGAGTTGTGATCTATGAAGCCTCTGGGAGATAAAAAATGAGCTCCAACTGAAGGTTTGAGGCTACTGGCACAGGTGGTAAGCACTGAAGCTAGCTAATGGTAACAATATACACAGTATGCACTTAAAGGCGAAACTATGAAAAGTAGACGACTGCTGGGTGCTCTTCCCCTGCATCACCCAGGTTGCACATGTGACTTTGAAGTACCTGCATGCACAGAGGTACCAACAGAGACAGTCTGTTGGTACCTCTGCGCATGCACATGATGGACATCCAGGTACTCCAGACCATCTCTGTTGCATTAAATGAAGCACTGAAGCAAAGAATTTGCATCAAGGATTTTTTGTAATCGAGTTATTCAAGTTACTCGAATTGTTGTAAGCGTGATCTGATATCTTCCCATTGGTGTTGTTCCTACATCTTCATAACAATGTTAGTCCAGGATGTATGTGCAACATATTACTGTACATGCAGTAATATTGCTATACCCACACAGGGCTGTTTAAATGTTAAATATATTATTGTAGGTAAAAAATGACTTTAACGTGGTAAAAATACAACAATTCTTATATTGTGTAAGCCTATATAATATAAGAATGGTAACATGAAATATGAAACATCCAAGACTTACTCCATTAAGAAGGCCTTGTAGACACAGAGAGCCAGCAGCACAGTCACAGGCAGCCTGAAGCTCTTTGGAAGGTCGTATCGTGTAAACATCCATACCACTGATGCCGTAGCAATGTAATGTACCTTTAATAATGTACCAGAATAAACACTCATATTACAACAATGAAGATAATTCCAATTATAACAGAGAAAAGGAACGCAGGAATGAAGTTCAAATTTCTCCGAACATGCAAAGAACAAATTGTTTCTACTGTGATGTTTCTGTAAAACCGCTACAAACAAGATGAGTCACCAGTGTGAAAATATTAAAAAGGGAGAAGAGCAGCAGTCACTCACCAAACTAATGTTTGAGTCAAAGCTCATCTGGATGTATTTCCAATCAAACTCAATCCCTCTGGCTCCGACCCACAGTGGAAGACACCTGAAAAGCAGGATAGTGAGTTATGGGACGTGTTTTCCATGTTTCACTCAGTGATGTGATTTAAACCAGGGAATTAAATTAACCAGGCTGATAGCACACTCTTGTTGTCCTTAACTAGCAATATGATTTTACATATATACAGTTCTTAATAAATTTTAATAGGCCACCTGTCATGAAAACAAAAGTAAATATTTTAGAAGTCTGTGAGAAACTTAAAACTGAAAGTTATCGTTAATTTTTTAGCATCGACCATTACAGAAACATTTGCTGTTTCATCTTTGCTCGAGTTTTTAAAGCTGGCGTTTATCACTATGCGACTCTATCAGTAATTTCCATCCATCATTTACTATTCCTATCATTTGGAGTGCAGCTAGCAATTTGGTGCTATATAAATAAAACTGAATTAAACTGACAGTATGTTTTTGCTTAAAGAGAAGAAACAGGTATGTTTGTTCCGCCTTTAATGGGAACAGTTTTCTTGCATATTTTTCTTGTACTTTGTACTGAGGGAAAAGTAACAGGAAACTAATAATCAAAAAGCATACTGCAGTAAGATATTCATTAACTGTTGCAACTTCTGTGTGTCCATCATGTTAATGAAGTTATCATTTACATGTTTTCTTATGTACTCTGTTAATATTCAAGGTAAGTAACATTTATTTATAAAGAGCCTTTCACAGACATGTGGCCACAAAGTAAATTTAAAAAATTAAATACTATAAAAAACAATATAAAACAGGTTACTTTAAATATTACTTAAATGTATTTAAAGTTATCAACTTTAAGTATTACTTAAATGTTATGTAGGATGATTTTTACTGTTGTCTGACTTTAAAACAAACACAAAGAGGGCAGCAGAAAGAAACTATACCGTAGCATTAATGGTGTCATATACTGTGGACAGTGAATGCATTTCATATCATTTATTTAAGTGGCATCTTTCTAAAAGAAATGAGTCAGGGATTTTAATGACTGAGCTATTTTCCTTCCCCTTAAATCCTCACGTTATCACTGGCTCGATTAAAACCAGTTCCTCTCACAAGAACGGCGCAGCCATGGTTAAGCAACACAGTTTTAGGTCCTCACGTAATGCTGCTTACGCTACAGAAAACGTCTCCTGAGCTTGTTTTGAGCTTTTGCAGACTTCACTGTGACAGTCCATTAAAGAGTTTGATCATGTGATCGTACATGCATAATGAGCCCCTGTTGTGTAGATGTGTAGCACATTTTAATAAAATGAGACGGTAGTGCTAACCTCGACATCACGAGCTCTGCTGTTGCCCAGCCCATGGCAGCCACCATGATCTTGTACTCTCCTTTGCCAGCGTTGCGAGACATAACGAGATGGAGACCTAAAAGGTCTGCAAGGTCCACTGTGGCTTTCATAAATTCCTGAAATGCAAACAAGAACATTACAGCCTAATGCTAAAGCTGGTATTCTGTATGCTTTCCTTTCTCTAATGATATACACATGACAAGAACAATAATCTTCCTTTTTGATGTCGTTACTGTGATTAGACACTCACCCCTACAAAGTCATACGCTCCTACTCCTCCTTCCCACGTGGGAAAAAATGTGGCTAGAAACAGCATCTGAAACCCAAAAAGATAAAGAAGCATTACTTGTGTTAAGTTTGTGCTTTTTTTCCTGCCTCAAAAAATATGACACAGATTTTCATAACCACAAAAAAATGTCTCACCTTACAAAGTTGGACAAACAGGTACGTTGCTCCAGCTTGGACACATCTCCAGAAGGCATTGTACTCCGAGCTAAACAGAGAACACATGTATACATTTGTCAAACATAAGGCCCGGGGGCCAGAATAGCCCCAGCAAAAAACTCCAATTGAGCCCACTGAGCAGCTTAGATTATGAACTTATTATTATGTATTTTCACACATTTAACAGCTTTTCAGCTTTTTATGAATTAAAAAAAAAAACAGCTTACCATTCATACTATACAAAAATAACTTGTATAGTATGAATGGTACTATACAGCTCACTTTCATCTTAAGTGGGTTGGACCAGTGAAACTTCCCTTTGTGTCAGTTTAACTACACATTTAACCTCTGAAATAGCTTAATATTTTTTTAACTGCTTAAATTAAGGAATAAATGTATAATTGTACAGAAAATGTAATGGTATCTCATAGCCTAGAATACCCTGTAATTCTAAAAGACAAAGTTTATGTTCATTTACGCTATATAAGAACCAGTCCATTTACATTTACTGTGTCGACTTGCATCTGGCCCTCGTACCATATGTTTGACACCCCGAAATTAACAGACAAACAATTAATTGACAAAGGTTTCTGTTTTTCCACCATCTATTATAAATGTGTTTTTTTTAAAAAAAACAAACAAACAATGAGGCCACAGTTTTAAAAATAAAAAACATCTGTGAATTAATGAAACTTATATTATTTATTAAATTTAATCGTAAATAATTGTAATTTTACACATTCATCATGTACTTTCACTGGTCCAGCCTGCTTAAAATCAAAGTGGGCTGAATATAGCACATGATTTAAAATGAATTTGGAATGCCTGAATTAGATGAACAGAGCTTTAATATATCCATGCAGTAATGGTGAGAGAAAGGGTTTACATTATGCCTTTAATGAATATACTATGCACACTATGCAGGTCTAAGAGGATTATGTGGACCCTCTCCAAAAGCTCGAACATTACTAAGAAGATTATTAGCAGGCACTTCCCAGTCTGGCAGCATATGTTACCACAAAGAAGAAGAATATGAAAGAAGGGTCTACGTGAACCCATGGATGAGTGTGTTACTTGTAACTGCATTTAAATCTTATACCGTCAAGCATCACTGACTGATTCACACAGAAAACTGATTCACACAGACACTTACAGGCCACTGCACTTGTAGGTTATAAAGTACGGAAAATAGGCCAGAGCAAAACAGTTCCCAAAGTGAAAAAGTGTCATGATGTCTCGTCACAAAATGCAGCTTCCTGCAGAGAGAGAAAGAGAGAGAATGATAAAAGACTGGGTCTTGGACTGGGGAAACAACTGCATTAGTTTAAACCACTCATTGTGTTAGAAAACAAGAGAAAACATCTCTTTAATTATATATGATACTATAGTGATTTAAAACACGGAAAAGCTGCTCACGCCCGCAGCAGACAAAAAGTTTGAAATAGCTCACTTACGGGTTTGAATTACTATCAGTTACAGTTTAATAATATCTGCTTTATTTGACGTCACTGAGTTTTTGGTTCATCCAGCAACATTTAAACCTGAGCCAGCGTTTACTTCTTTACTGTAAAAGTATTTTAATATCAACTCCTCACTGATGCACTGATCCCAGGAATTTAAAATTTTAAAAATTCAAAAACAGTCTGCCGTCTCTGAGTGAGTCGTTTAGCTTGTGTATTTTATATGAATATTCGCAGAGCTAAGGAGTAGTGTAGGGTCCTCAAGGAAATGAATAACCAGTGCATTAGCTTGCGAAGCTATATCCCCGTTCACCCTGTGCGGACACGCCGCGACATCCAGCTAACAAACCCTCTGCCACCTTCTTTTCCTATGTTGTGATTACGAATCTCATTTCTTTCCTTGTTTTGACGTATCAAGACTTTTTTTTAAAAGAGAAAAATAGAACGTTACTGCGTTTTAAATACCTGACAAGTGACACACCGGGTATCCAGCAGCTCTCTAGCTGAATGACAAACGGAAGTAAGCTTTGCTCCACCTCGAAATGCATCCGACAATGCTCTACTTCCTGTAGGAACCTAACAATTGGTTCCGGGGGCCTGTAGCGCAAAACTATGGACTGTATGTATAAATAATCTGTGGCCCTGCTTCCTTTCTTAACCCTCTGAGTCGTATCCTGGCCATTTGTGGCCACTTTACTTTTCGTCTTTCAACCATTTTTGTTCTGTTAATGCAAATAAAATGAAACTTCCCAAAGTTGTGTATTTCTTTCAGATTTTTTAATTTTCAACATCAGCTCCTTAATAATGTCAATAATATTCACTATACACTAAATTGTTCCTCTTGGCTGTATCGTGGCCATTTGTGGCCAATTGAAACCCATTATAACCACCTTTTTTGATTCCTTGTTACTGACAGTACTATATCATGCTTTCATTCTAAACTCAACACATGAAAATTGTAGTTTTTAATGTTTTTTACCAAATTACATCATTTACCCATTTTTGGCCAAGCAAGCAATTTCATGTAATATTCTGAGTTTTCTATAGGGGTGTTTGATGTCTTACTGCACTCCAATGGACCAAAAGAATGACACAATTTTGATTCAGGTTTGATCTTAAAGATGTTAGACAAAGGTTTGTGTTTGTGCATGAAAAAAAAAGTGCCAGTGTGAAATTGCAGCACAACTTTGCATTTGCAAGAGAGAAAAATAAATTATGTTGCCATACGTCCAAGTTCATTTGAATGTCTCTTGATGCAAGCTATTGAGCTTTGAGCTTCCTGGGGAATTTTAACTTTGATGTTCATAATGAAAGCACCTCTAACTTTGTTCTTTTCATTAAAAAAATGCACACCAAAATATCTACTCTCCCAACAAAAAAAACAGAGAAAGAACTCACAGGACACTCTGCAAAGTTCAAAGCTGTAGCTGTAGCATAAACAACAACAAATTCTGTCCTGGGGTTTATACAGGTGCAGTCATTTGTAAAGCTATAAATAAACCCAGCAGCAGGGGCGTCACTAGGATTTAAGGACAGGGGGGGCTTAGCCCCCAAGAGATGCACACGATACGAACGAATGTAGTGAATGAGCACAAAATTTCACAAACAGAAAAAGACTGAGAAATTGCTTTACTACTTTTTTGGACCGATTAAACATCCTAGGCCACCAATTGATCTATTGCTTTATTTCCGTCTGTTTTATAATACAGTACAACAAGAAAACAGAGGAAATGTGTTTGCTGCATCAATAACAAGAAAAAAACTGAAAATAAAAAAATACATAATTTTTATGGCTGCAATCACCAGTTACCCGGTGGGTGGAAGCATCAAAGAGTAGCGTCCGTTTTTAAGAGTGGCAAATCGGTCAATCACTATGTTGTGACTCAGATGCTGAAGCGTGTCTTTTTCAATAGACATGACTGCAAGTCTGTGAAGTATTTTCTGACCCATTGTTTGACGCAGCCAAATGCATCTGAGTGTTTGCCCTTAAGTGTGTCACACAGCTTGTTTACAGATAAAAGATTCTGCCAGGTCTAAAGTCTCTTTCTGCAGGAATTTGTGGAGTCCTTCGGTTACAGAAAGAATCAACTGAAACATCAGTAGTGCATAGACTGCTGAGAACTTGTAGAGCTTTGCTCTGGGACCAACAGCTATGGGGGATCCAACTGCAGATAGGCACTCCAAAATGGCTGGCAATGTCTCAAGAACTGCACTGATTGATTGCAACTGACATGCCCAGTGAGTGTTTGAAAGTTGCACAAGCTCAGTTTTTGTCAATCCAAGCTTTGCCTGAGTCTTTATGAACTTATGATGATTGACTAGGGAGGTGCTGAAGAAAGAATACACACACTCCAACAAGCTGAAAAGCTCCACAGCCTCTGGGACAGCCTTGCAAGTATTGCACAAAACCAGGTTGAGTTGATGAGTATAAAAATGCACATAGATAGCCTCAGGATGGAGCCTTCTAAAATGTGCTTGTACACCTCCAGTGGAGCCACTCATAACGGCTGCACCATCATATGTTTGTGCTACACACTTAAGTTCTGCAAGACCATTGTTTTGGATCTGCTGCTCAATCTCATTTGCAATGGACTGGGCATCAAATGATTTTATCTCTGCTAGTGCAAGGAAACGCTCCTTCACTGCCCCCTCTGACACGTACCTGACACAAACAGCTAACTGCTCTGCGTTTTCATTCCTTGCCTTATCTGCCATGATGGCATAGACTTTAGACTTTGTCATTTCAGATACAATGACACTAGTAACTTCCTGGGCACAACAGTCAATCGTGTCATTCTGGGATGTTGGCAAGAAATACTGTGTATTTGATGGGGGGTTATGTTTTTGAAGAAAAGGATCAAACTCCTTTAAAAGCTCCATGCACGTAAAAGCTCCGTTTGGGCTGTCTTCACCTTCATCACTGACCAAACTATCATGTTTGATGTTTTTGCCAAACACTCTACATGGGAAGCAGAAAGCTGCATTCTGGTTGACTGAATATTCTAACCAGTTGTGCTTTTCAAACCAGCTGTGGTTAAATGCTCGCTTCTGTGTACCAAAAGTATCATGTGGATAGCTCCTCAGCTTCACCTGTCTGGGCCCTGTGTCTTTGTCACCTAAATCAAACCCTGTGTAGAATGAGTTGCTGCAGCTGCTTCATCATTTTCCCTCTCTTGGCCTGTTTGCTCTCCTCTCTCTGTAATAACTTGATCTTCCTCTGCCTCTTGATCCATTTGCTGCAGCTCCTCTGTCTCTCCTTGCTCTTTCTGACTTGAACTTGCCTGTTGACCTTTTTCTCCCTCAGCCTCTCCTTCTGCCTCACCCTACAAGATACATTAAAACATACTGAATTGTAATGTAAATTGCTAATATCATGACTTCTGCTCACGCGCCACAGTAATTTGTTGCTCCCAAATATTTTGAAGTTACAAACATTACATTTTGAGCACGCATGTGACTAAAATGGTTGCAATTTAAAGCCCTGAAAAATATTACTAAATTACTTGAATTGAAGTAATATTAAAATAGAACCCTCAAAAATATGTGAGTCAGGCTAATTTGACTTATATATATATATCTTTGCTCTCTCCACTTTCTAACCTTGACTCTCCTAAATAAAAGCTCAAGTTAAACAGGTGTTATATGTTGTACCATGACTGAAATGTTTCATATTTCATATCCATATTGAGTTCCATAAAATTCTAATCAGACTGTCTGCATCACAAATGACTCCATCCTGTGAAATCTTTGACTCACCTCTCCAGTAGAGGTCTCTCCCCTCTCCCTCTCTGTGCTCCTCTGCCCTGACTCCTACAGGTTAATGGGGATGGAGTGATTATTATTATTTCCACTGATGATAACCATACCTGAATGAGCTCAGCTCCATTTTTCAGAGCTAAAACGAGTGACAGAAATTAACATTATGCTAACAATTTAACTTAGTGCGCTAGCCAGGTTTTTATTTATCAAAATGGGGAGCACCTGGTTCATTAATTACATGGGACTCTCTGCTGTTAGCTGGAGCTAACTAATTGTTACTACCAGCCAGTGATGAAGACTTACTTTCTTGCGTATATCCATGATTTCTTGCAGTTTGCAGCATGTACTCTAGTGTGTCCGCGGGTGTAGACGAGCGGAGTGTAAAGTAGCAGTGAAAACGAGGACTGGATTTTCAGTAATGTGGCTGTCCCCTGTGAACAACTGGAACGGATTGGATAACGAAGCACTGACGCTACCTTAACAGTGTAAAGTGAAAGGGACCTGCCGAGTTATCGTCATATTTATGTGAATAGCGAGAGGTTTATATTATTAGGTGTGTTCACCCAGGGTTTTTAAACTCATATTGCAGCATCTTTATATTGAATTTGTCTGCAAGTTCTGTTAAAAAAAATCGAATAAGTTAAAAAAAAAAAAAAAACCCACCAAATTATTTAGGGGGGCTTAAGAATATTTTAGGGAGGCTTCAGCACCCCTAAAATAGGCCTAACGACGCCACTGCCCAGCAGCTTCAAGATCATTTTTGCTCTGGCAAGATGGTCATATTCACTGCTTCAAGCACTTGACTATGTGATGCACTCAGAAAGCGAAGATGACGAGGAATCCGCTGCATCTGAAGAAGAGGCTGCTTCTTCAGTCTCCTCAGAGAATGACAGCATCACTACCAGTGATGAGGATTACCATCCAGTGCCCGATTCCTCTTCTTCAGCAAGTGAGAATGATACAGAGACAGCAGTCGAGGCAGAGCGGCTAATGGCAGAGACGGTAGGAGAAGCGGCAGACGCCGGGGCGCCGGTGGCTGAGTGGATGTCTCGTTCTGGGAATATTGAGTGGTTTCCCACTGCTGAGGAGACCATGCGCTACAATCCAGTACCCACTGGTATCACTCCAGGGCCCACCCTGTATGCAGTTGCCCGCATTAGCACCCTGAGATCTGCATTTGACCTGTTTGTGACAGAAGAGATCCTTCAGCTGCTGTGCACCCACACAAACCTGCATGGGAGGCGAAAGTGTGAGGATTGGAGGGATGTGGATGATGTGGAGATGAGAGCGTACATTGGGATTTTGATTCTCGCTGGTGTCTACCGCTCAAGGCGTGAAGCATCGCGTGGTTTGTGGGCTGACAAGACCGGACGGGCAATATTCCGTGCTACAATGCCCCTCTACCGCTACGCCCAGATCAGCGCTAACATCCGCTTTGAGAACAAGCTCACCCTCCCGGGACGTTTCAGGAACGATAAGCTTGCTGCATTTCGCGTCCTGTGGGAAAAGTGGGTTGCTCGTCTCCCCCTGCTGTTCAATCCAGGAGTTGATGTGTGTGTCGATGAGCAGCTGGTTGGATTCAAAGGTCGGTGTGGATTTCGACAGTATATGCCCAAGAAGCCTACAAAATATGGCATTAAAATCTGGGTGACCTGTGATGTGGCAACCTCCTATGCTTGGAAGATGGAAATTTACACAGGAAAATCACCTGGAAGTTCCCGGGAAGTTAATCAGGGAATGAGAGTTGTGCTACAGCTGACAGAGGGGCTCCAAGGACACACTGTCACTTGTGACAACTTCTTTACATCATTCAGTTTGGCAGAGGAGCTGCTCAGAAGAAAACTAGCTCTGGTTGGCACAATCAGGAGAAACAAACCAGAGCTCCCTCCCAGCTTGTTCAGCTGAGACAGAGGAAGATTCTTTCATCTCTTTGCCTTCACCAAAACAACCATGGCAGTCTCCTACATGGCCAAGCGAGGGAAGAATGTGCTTCTTTTGAGCACAAAGCATAGGGAACCAGCAGTCAGTGATGGGGAAAAGAAGAAGCCAGCAGCAATCCTTGATTACAATAGGTGTAAAGGTGGAGTGGATAACCTAGACAAGGTTGTTGGCACCTACAGTTGTCGGAGGAGAACCGGTCGCTGGCCACTGGCTCTGTTTCTACAATCTTCTGGACGTCTCAGCATACAATGCCTTTGTCCTGTGGAAAGCAGTGCATCCTGAGTGGGAGTCCACCAAGACCCACCAACGAAGGGTGTTCCTGGAGGAGTTGGGCCACATGCTGGTGACTCCAGAAATTGCAAGACGGCCTTGTGCCCCACGCTCAAAAGCAGCCGCTGCTATTGTTGCTGAGATACAGCAGTCAGAATCAGAATCAGAGTATGACCCACAGCAACACGTTCTCACTCCCTGCAAAATGAGGAAAAGGTGTGAACTGTGTATAAACAGAAGAAGAACGGCAACCACTTGCTCCAGCTGTGGAAAGAGTGTCTGCAAAGATCACTCTGCTGTGGTTTGCGTGTCCTGCCTTCCCTGAGCGCCACACACACACACACACACACACACACACACACACACACACACACACACACACACACACACACACACACACACACACACAAGAAAGGGTGTATTTTGTACAAACAAGCAATAAAAGGCCGTTTTTGGCATGACTAACAAAGTGGGAGTTTCTTTTATTGGGGTCATTACTCACAGGAATAATACAAAATATAATATTAATAATAATTATTTTTTGTTACTGGCACTGACCTGCAATGATTTAAAAAAAAAAAAAAAAGGTTTCATCATTCAACTGCTGAAAAATTTGAACTTTATTGCTATTTCCCCCAAAAACATAGTAGCAACATATAATTTGACTGGTATTCAAAGGGTATAATTTCTAATTTTGAATTATATTTTGGTTTTCATGACTAGGACTGGTTTTCATTTAAAAATGAAGTTGGTCTAAGTAGAAAAATGTTTTAATATATATGAATTTTATAGCATTTTGTAAATGTAAACAAGGGTGGCCATTTTGGCCACGAACAGTCTGAGAGGGAGTTTTTTGTTTTTCTGCCACTGCAGAAAAACACAATGTTGCATAAATGTCATTGATGCTGTTAATTATTGCTATGCATGTAACCTTCATCATGGTTAGCAAATAAATCAGATGGCATGTATTATTTAGAAAAAAAATGGGATTTTATGATTTTCATAAATAGAGAACTATTTATGAGTTGTTATGATTATGTGCTCTAACTGGTATTTAAAGGGTTAAATTTCAGAATTTTAATGAAATTTTGATTTTCATGAACAGCCCTGATGCTAATCTAAAAAATCATGTAAAAAAAAAAAAAAACTGGACATTTTTCTTAATATATATGAAATTTATAGCATTTTGTAAATGTAAACAAGGGTTGGCCATTTTTGGCCACAAACAGTCTGAGAGGGAGTTTTTATGTTTTTGCTCTCTCTGCACTAAAATAACAATGCATTATAATTCAATTCAATTCAATTCAATTTTATTTATATAGCGCCAAATCACAACAAAAGTCGCCTCAAGGCGCTTTATATTGTACAGTAGATAGCACAATAATAAATACAGAGAAAAACTCAACAATCATATGACCCCCTATGAGCAAGCACTTTGGCGACAGTGGGAAGGAAAAACTCCCTTTTAACAGGAAGAAACCTCCGGCAGAACCAGGCCCAGGGAGGGGCGGCCATCTGCTGCGACCGGTTGGGGTGAAAGAAGGAAAACAGGATGAAAGACATGCTGTGGAAGAGAGACAGAGATTAGTAACAGATATGATTCGATGCAGAGAGGTCTATTAACACATAGTGATTGAGAAAGGTGACTGGAAAGGAAAAACTCAGTGCATCATGGGAATCCCTGGCAGCCTACGTCTATTGCAGCATAACTAAGGGAGGATTCAGGGTCACCTGGTCCAGCCCTAACTATATGCTTTACCAAAAAGGAAAGTTTTAAGCCTAATCTTGAAAGTAGAGATAGTGTCTGTCTCCCGAATCCAAACTGGAAGCTGGTTCCACAGAAAAGGGGCCTGAAAACTGAAGGCTCTCCCTCCCATTCTACTTATAAATACTCTAGGAACAACAAGTAACCCTGCAGTGCGAGAGCGAAGTGCTCTAATAGGGTGATATGGTACTACAAGGTCATTAAGATAAGATGGGGCCTGATTATTTAAGACCTTGTATGTGAGGAGCAGGATTTTGAATTCAATTCTGGATTTAACAGGAAGCCAATGAAGGAAGCCAAAACAGGAGAAATATGTTCTCTCTTTCTAGTCCCTGTCAGGACTCTTGCTGCAGCATTTTGGATCAGCTGAAGGCTTTTCAGCAAGTTTTTAGGACATCCTGATAATAAAGAATTACAGTAGTCCAGCCTGGAAGTAATAAATGCATGAACTAGTTTTTCAGCATCACTCTGAGACAGGATATTTCTAATTTTAGAGATGTTGCGCAAATGGAAGAAAGCAGTCTTACATATTTGTTTAATATGTGCGTTGAAGGACATGTCCTGGTCAAAAATGACTCAAGGTTCCTCACAGCATTACTGGAGGCCAAGGTAATGCCATCCAGAGTAAGAATCTGCTTAGATACCATATTTCTAAGATTTTCAGGGCCGAGTACAATAACCTCAGTTTTATCTGAATTAAGGAGCAGAAAGTTAGCGGCCATCCAGGTCTTTATGTCTTTAAGACATTCCTGCAGTTTAACTAATCGGTGTGTGTTATCTGGCTTCATGGATAGATAGAGCTGCGTGTCATCTGCATAGCAGTGAAAATTTATGCTATGTCTTCTAATGATGCTGCCTAGGGGAAGCATGTATAATGTAAATAGAATTGGTCCTAGCACTGAACCCTGTGGAACACCATAATTGACCTTAGTGTGTGAAGAGGACTCTCCATTTACATGAACAAATTGGAGTCTATTAGATAGATATGATACAAACCACCGCAGCGCAGTACCTGTAATACCTACAGCATGTTCTAATCACTCTAATAGGATATTATGATCAACAGTATCAAACGCAGCACTGAGGTCTAGCAGGACAAGCACAGAGATGAGTCCACTGTCAGAGGCCATAAGAAGATCATTTGTAACCTTCACTAAAGCTGTTTCTGTGCTGTGATGATGTTAGGAGGCCTGGGTCGTTGACCCAGGGTTTTTGAGTTTGTTATATTAGTTATAATTTCTAGTCTTTGGTTTCTTTGAGTTCTGTCTTATGGTTTGTGTCTCTGTCATCTCTAGTTGCTCTGTCTCCCCTGTCAGCTGTATCCCCTTGTCTAGTTCGCGTCTCTGTGTATCCTTAGTTGCTATATTCCCGTGTCCAGTCAGTCTGTGTCTGTAAGTTCAGTCTGTGTTGTGTTTCCTGTTTTACTTTGAAGGTCTCTGTCTTTTCTCAGTGTGTTCAGTTTACGCTTCTTTGTCTCGTTAGTCCTGGTTTGCCCCAGCTGTGTTTCCCTCCTGTTGCCCATTCCTGATTACTCCCTCTGCGTATTTAAGCCCTGTGTTTTCCTGTGCTCTCTGTCGCGTTCTACCGTTTACTTAGCTGTGTGTTCTGTTAGTCCTCTGGTTTAAGTTTATTTTGATTTTTTCCAGTCATGTTATGTTACCCCTTTTTGAGTTCAGTATTAAAGCTGTTTTGAGTTCACCTTTGGTCTCCGGAGTCTGCACCTTGGGTCCTATTCCTGTCTGCACACAGCCTGCACCTAACAGAAGAACGCGACCATACTATGGACCCAGCAGACTCCGTTTGGTATCGGCGACCCGCAGTTTCTGCCTTCCTCAAGGAGAGCGTGAGGCAGGAGGCTAAGCATGCCCAGGAGCTCCAGTCACCCTTCTATGGGTCTCGTTTGGCTTTTGGAGGGCCCCGCAGCCTCCAAACTGCCATGGCCACGGCCGAGCCTGCGCCTATGCCTCGGGCGATCAGATTGAGCACGTGCTCATTCTCTCCAGTCGCTACACCTCCGCCTCCACCCCTGGATTACCAGTCCGACAAGAAGGTTAAGCGGCGGAGGAAGAGGGATTACGTGACGCCGGACGTTAGACTCACTCCGCTGCAATCCTTCGCTCTGTTTTGGGTCTGCCACGTTCTGAGCTTCACAAACTCTCTGCTTCCTCGTCGCAGCCCGGTCTTTTGGAGGGTTCGCAGCCAGTTTGCCACCTCCCACTTCCCGGAGAAAGCGTTCACGCAGTCGCCACTCTGTCTCTGCTGAGCCACTCCCGTGGTGAGTTATAATGACTGTTTTCATTCTGCTCCTCTAAGCTGGAAAAAGACAATCATATGAACACTGCTAAAACTGAGACCGTTAAGACTATTACACATGGTGGTGGTAGGAAGCTAAAAAACATTTTAGAGGATTCTGTGTTTTCTGACCCTGCTCCTTTCGCCCAGTTGTGTTCCTGCTCCCAGGGCGGCTCGGGCCCAGCATTCCCCTGCACCTGTTTCAGTGCTTCAGGTGAGGGAGGCTGAGGTCCAGCTGGTCCCTGCTCCGGTGCCTGTCGCGGCACCCTGTACCTTCTCCTCGGGGGAGAGGCCGGTATCCGGCAGGTACCTGCACCTGTTTCTGACCTCGCTGGAGGCTCAGGTGAGCCCGTCCAGCGACTTTCTTCAGGTTCTGGAGGCTCAGGGAACTAGCTCAGCTTACTGCTAATCCACCACCTAACCCACCATTACTACCATCGTTACAACAGTCAATAGAACTTAAACTTCTATCCATAGCTCGAACATTAGCTCACCTATCGGCTCAGTCACCTGCTCAGTTCTCTCCTCAGTCGTTTACTCAGCCGTTTATTCCCGCTGGAGGGTCCGAGGGACCGCTCCAGCCTTTGTTCGTCTCGCTGGAGGGTCTGAGGGGTCCGTCCAGCCTTCTGTTCCCGCTGGGGTTCTGGAGAACCGCGCCAGCCTTTGTTTGCCTCCGCTGGAGGGTCCGAGGGGCCCGCCCAGTTTTCTGTTCCCGCTGGAGGGTCCGAGGCCCGTCCAGCCTTCTGTTTCGCTGGAGGGTCCGAGGGGCCCGTCCAGCCTTTCTGTTTCGCTGGAGGGTCCGAAGGGCCCGTCCAGCCTTCATCGCCACCACCTGCGGCCCCACGCCGCCGCCTGCAGTGCCACCACCTGCGGCTCCCACGCCATCGCCTGCAGTGCCATCACCTGCGGCTCCCACGCCGTCATCTGCAGTGCCACCACCTGCGGCTCCCACGCCGTCATCTGCAGTGCCACCACCTGCGGCTCCCACGCCGTCACCTGGTCCAGCTACGGCTACAGCTTTAGCTACGGCTTCGTCCTCGCCTGGTCCGGCCCGGCTACAGCCGCTTGGTCCAGCTCTGGCTTCTGCTTCGCCGCCGCCTGGTCCAGCTCTGGCTTCTGCTTCGCCGTCGCCTGGTCCAGCTCTGGCTTCTGCTTCGCCGTCGCCTGGTCCAGCTACGGCTTCAGCTCCGCCGTCGCCTGGTCCAGCTTCAGCGTCGCCTGCAGCGTCACCCTCGCCCGGTCCGGCCTCCGAGTCTTCGCCGCCGCCCGGTCTGGCCTCGGCTACAGCCGCTTGGTCCTGCCTCGCCACGCCCGGACGTCCGGACCACATTCTGCGCCTCTACAGCGCCGGCCTCCTTCCAGGCCTCTGATTACACGTCCTGGGCCTGCTCGGCCTGCTCGTCCTGTCCGGCCTGCTCGTCCTGTCCGGCCTGCTCGTCCTGCTCGTCCTGCTCGTCCTGCCCGGCCTGCTCGTCCTGCTCGTCCTGCCCGGCCTGCTCGTCCTGCACATCCTGTCCGGCCTGCTCGTCCTTTCTGGCCGCTTTCCAAGCCGATGATTGGGCGTCCTCGCCGTCGTGGACGGCCTCCTGACCTGCTCTGTCGCCGCCGGTGCCTCCCGCCCGGCCGGCCTCCTGACCTGCTCCGTCGCCGCCGGTGCCTCCCGCCCGGCCGGCCTCCTGAACTTTTTTCTGGACTCTTGGGTCGTCGTCCTCCGGGCCGGCCCCCTGAACTTTTTTTGGAACTGTCGTGTGCCTGGTTTTGTTTGGTTGTTTTCTGGGCTCCAGTGTTTTCCGTTTTGGTTTTGGGGTTGTGTTTGGTTTGTTTCGAGCCCTCCGTCCTGTTTCCCCCACCGCCCGCCCTGGTTGGGTTGTTTTTTCGTTTTTGGTGGTTCTGGTTTGGGCTGTCTGGAAGCCAGCCCTTAAGGGGGTACTGTTAGGAGGCCTGGGTCGTTGACCCAGGGTTTTTGAGTTTGTTATATTAGTTATAATTTCTAGTCTTTGGTTTCTTTGAGTTCTGTCTTATGGTTTGTGTCTCTGTCATCTCTAGTTGCTCTGTCTCCCCTGTCAGCTGTATCCCCTTGTCTAGTTCGCGTCTCTGTGTATCCTTAGTTGCTATATTCCCGTGTCCAGTCAGTCTGTGTCTGTAAGTTCAGTCTGTGTTGTGTTTCCTGTTTTACTTTGAAGGTCTCTGTCTTTTCTCAGTGTGTTCAGTTTACGCTTCTTTGTCTCGTTAGTCCTGGTTTGCCCCAGCTGTGTTTCCCTCCTGTTGCCCATTCCCTGATTACTCCCTCTGCGTATTTAAGCCCTGTGTTTTCCTGTGCTCTCTGTCGCGTTCTACCGTTTACTTAGCTGTGTGTTCTGTTAGTCCTCTGGTTTAAGTTTATTTTGATTTTTCCAGTCATGTTATGTTACCCTTTTGAGTTCAGTATTAAAGCTGTTTTGAGTTCACCTTTGGTCTCCGGAGTCTGCACCTTGGGTCCTATTCCTGTCTGCACACAGCCTGCACCTAACAGATGAGCTCTGAAACCTGACTGAAACTCTTCAAATAAGCCATTCCTCTGCAGATGATCTGTTAGCTGTTTGACAACTACTCTTTCAAGGATGTTTGATATGAAAGGAAGGTTGGAGATTGGCCTATAATTAGCTAAGACAGCTGGGTCTAGAGATGGCTTTTAAAGTAAAGGTTTCACTACAGCCAGCTTGAAGGCCTGTGGTACATAGCCGATTATTAGAGATAGGTTGATCATATTTAAGATTGAAGCATTAATTAATGGCAGGACTTCTTTGAGCAGTTTTGTAGGAATGGGGTCTAAAAGACACGTTGGTGGTTTGGAGGAATTAATTATTGAAGTTAACTCAGAAAGATCAGTTGGAGAAAAAGAGTCTAACTTAACATCAATGGTACTAAAAGTAGCTGTAGATAATATTACATCTGTGGGATGATTATTGGTAATTTTTTCTCTAATGATAAAAATTTTATTTGTGAAGAAGTTCATGAAGTCATTACTAGTTAACGTTAAAGGGATGGTTGG